>NW_028288794.1:5776925-5939281 GCF_059628265.1 Tinamus guttatus | reverse complement strand
AGTTAGACTGTCCAGCCACTCCCAGGGCTCTCCCAGCTCCCTCCGCCACCTCTCGTCTCAGCCACCTCTCTGTCAAGCTCTTGACACACATCCCTCTCCCCTGTCCCTCCCTCGGCCTGGCTCTCAGGAGCCTTCTCAGTTGAATTGGACACAAATGACTTGTCTTGACTTTCAAAGGCCTTTGTGGCCTAGCCACTCTGCACTGACCCTCTCATGTTCAATACCAAAAGGTCAGCTCTCGCTTCCAATTAGTCTGCGAGGCAGGAACCTTGCTCCGAGCGCAGCGCTTTCAAACAAGTCCAGTCATGCTCCTTCCTCTGTTGCCCCTCACATTCGGGGAAGGAACTGCCTGTAAGTATCTGCAAAGCTTTCACATTCCTGCTTTTTAAATCCCTCCTCCAAATTTCACTTGGCTTTCCAAAACCTCAGCAAGGGGCAGGCATTTGACGTGAAAAGGTGACACTAACCCAAGGCACCACCGATTTCCTAGGATCTCCCCTGGTGTGAACCTCACTCGTGCCAGTCCTCTACAGGAGGCTGCAGTTTTTGCTTGCACAATTTTTTTTTAATTTTTTGGTTCTTTTTGTTGTTGTTTTGTTTTTGCTAGTTTTACAGCACCTAGCTGGCTGAGTTGTGGCTGATAACTTTTGTGTCCAGCAAAGATGCAAAAATAAAAAGAACACATTAACTAAGAAGCTACACATCCGTGGTTCCTATGTGTCTGACTTGGCCACTTGGCCATTTTTAGTTCAGCTATAAATTGTTATTGAATAAAAAATTCCTGCGCAACTTCATGGTGGAAAATTCTCATTTCAGATACACTTGTGAAATGTGACAAAAGGCAACTTAGCTAAGTTTGGATAGATTTTAACAAACTTACCCAAAAAAGCTTATTTTCCTGATAAATTTCAAAGCCCTGTCCCAACTAGAAATATTTAGATTCTCAGAGAAACAGTAACCAGTGTGCTTTCACTTGAGCAGATTCACCCAACTTACCTCAGCAGTTTGGTTGGAAATAGAACTGTCTTAGTTGCAGTTTTCCCAAAATTTCAGACAGGCAAAAAACAGGTAGGAAAATTTCATTCTGATAAAGCAATAAGTGACTGAAATTCTATTAAGTATTTAAACTCATTCATATGAATACCCAAAAGCAGGCCTTTCAAAGGGAAGTTTAAGGCAAACTGATAGACGATGTTCTTAATTCCATTATTATAAACATAGCGGTTTATTATAAAGATAATTGTGGGTTGTTCAAGTGAAGGATAGAGATGTGTGGGAAGTAGTAGAATGGAGGTAGCCAAGTGAGTAGGGTGTAGGTGAGTAGCTGAATGGCTTAACTGTTAATTTTCTTGGGTTTTATCATTTACATTAATATGCAGAGAAGGGGGATCTAACTCTAAGAACTTTTCAGAGCAGGGAAAAATCGTACCAAATGTGTACACACCAATGCAAAATATAAAAATGCTATGTTCTAGATTACGTAATTTTACTTGAAAATAGCAGCTTGTTGACAGAGGGAGCCCTGCTGGATTTCACAACCTGGGAATGTAGCTTTTATGAAGCAAATTATTCTTCAAGAAATGAGTAACAATGCCATTTGCTTCATACCACTGACATAATATTTAGCTCTGTCATTTAAATATAATTGCTCTATTTTTACAATGTTAGTGCTATTGATAAATGCAGATTACAAGGAGTAAGTAAATTCTCTACTAGTGATAAAGTGATTGTTTATTACAAAAGTAAGAAAGCTGACATTCATGCCACATTTTAGACATACAAAAGCAAATGTTACCATTACTATAGTAGCTTAGTTATGGCAATGCTTCAATGTTTTTGTGGTCTAGTATCTTTAATACTGCAGTGTAATCTACTCCAGTCATACTTCACAGAGAATAAAGATGGGTTTTCAAGGATCACAGTTTTCAAGTTGTGTGGAAATGCCCATTTCCTGTCTTGAGAGTAATCACACAGACAGAAAAAGACAATGATATTCTGAGTGGTGTTTAGAGAATGAATCTAGGACAAAGTGCATGTTTCTGCCAAAAAACAGTTTTTCATGGGTAAATTCACCGTGTACCCAGAAATCCCACAGTGCTAGTGAAATTGCCATCTTTAGTGGGCATTTCATCTCTCTGGCAATCACAACTACTGCCTTTTGCAGTGATAGGGAGCCATCACTTAAAAACAGCTTGTCTTTTTCCAATGAATTTATACTGTTCTAAGAAGTCGCAACCTCCATTTCACCCAAAACTCTCTGGCACCTCTTTCATGAGCATTGTGGCAATATATGTATGTGTGTGCGTGTCTATATATATATGTACGTGTATATATATATATATTTTTAACAGATGTCAAATGTGATTATTTTGACGCCATTGCCTACACATCCTCTTCTCTGTGATGAAATTCTTCCCATGCCAACCTGAAATGCTGAACTTTAAACTGCAGCCTTTTGAACCTCCAAGTTCAAACAGTCATTGCAGATGGTCCACAAGCAAGAATCTGCCTTCATGACATCTCAGGCAACAACATATTGATGATGTCCATTTCGATACTGAGGGCAAGGATGAGATTGGGCAGCAGAATATTCTGCAGCAAGAGCCAAAGACCTGCAAACTCTTTTCTTTTCCCTAACCATGCAATGCTCTCCCGATTTTTACCTTTGCTCTTTCTCCCTGTGCTTATGAGAGCGCTCTCAGCGCCTTCTGAGGAAGGCTGTACATTCTGACACTGAGATACAACTTGGGTCTTAAAGGTGAGAAACCGAGAAATCCTGATACACGTTTGCTTTTCTTGCTGGAAAGGTTTTTGAAATAAATATTACATGCTTTTGGGATGCTTTTTTGACTTTTGGTTTTTGAGTCTTGGAACTTGAGCTTATTCAAAAATATCTTTTCAAGCTTTTCTCTGCAGCCATGGAAGCAGCAAAATTACAAGAGAGGAAAAGAATTATTGAGAGCAGGAAAGAGAAAAGGAAAGAAAAGAAGAAATAAAAGAAAATAAGAAAATAAAGAAAGAAGGAAAAAGAAAAAAAAAGAAAGAAAAAGAGGAAAAGCTAAAATTTCCAAGCAACCTCTTGTTTCTAGGGGTTAAGGCTTTAAGGAGAACCTAGATAACAAATATCACAAATCTCAATATCACAAAATCCAATAAAGCCATAAGTATTGACAATTCTCATTCATCTAGATGTGTTCATAGAGCAACATATGAATCACGCTGTTCCTCTGCTATGTAGAATGTAGATTTTGCT
Source organism: Tinamus guttatus (assembly GCF_059628265.1). Classification (NCBI taxonomy): domain Eukaryota; kingdom Metazoa; phylum Chordata; class Aves; order Tinamiformes; family Tinamidae; genus Tinamus; species Tinamus guttatus. The sequence continues at coordinate 5,936,028 of NW_028288794.1, read as the reverse complement.
ACTTGGCAGCTTTCAAAAGAACTAAGCAGGAATAAAACTGAGCATATCTAAAAGAAATTTTGTTAACCTAAGAATCTGTTTCCCCAAATGCTTTGTGTTGCTGAACTGCATTATATTTAGCAACACTTAAGCAATTCAGCCTTTGCTTAAAGCTGTTTTACTGTTTAGATTTTTAGCACACAGTCTAAAAGAATTCTAAATAATACAAATACTGGAGTAAGGAGAAATCATTAACAAGAGAAAAAAGTAACATAAGCCTGACCAAACAGCTTTACCTTCTCAATGGCAGTATTGCTGACAGGCTTCAAGGCTTTCAGATACGTGGGAGACAGTCACTGGCTGTGCAGTTCATCAGGTCTCGAAACTTGCTCTTTCTTTAGAGCTCACAGAATCAGGATGGATTTCTGGATGTTTTTTCTCTGTCAGTAAGCCATTTCAAGACTTGATGTCACAGAACTTTATCTTAAGGAAAAACATTTGTCTTAGTCAAATTATTTTATTTTGACAATTTAGAAATGAAATTGCTTAGACTTCTTTTTTTGAAAAAAAAATTTTATCAGTTGCAAAAGCTCAAATGTCAGTATTTCATTTTGCTCAGCAAAACATTTCCTTCAATTTGAAAATGTACTAAAATACATGTGAAAATATATATGTAAAAGTGCACGCACATATACATATATAGGAAAGCCAGTTACTGCCTTTGTCAAAGTCCTATATAAGAACCACAGGAAAACAGAGAACCCCTTACTTTAAAAATGAAAGCCCTGAAATAAAAGTGTCAGGAGACACTATGCTATAAATCAGCATAGGTGGCCCACCAGAAATTTGATTTTGTTCTTTGTTGTTTGCTAAAGTGAGGGTTTAGAAGCTATGCTGACAATGTCCTTTTAAGAACATGATTGCTTCAGTAGTTTTTACAAACAAGTTTTTACCATTGTGTATTGCAAAGTAAAAGTCTGCCATATTTATCCCACATTCTCTACGTATTTTGTGTTCATCATAAGATAGTAGTGCAATGTTGTCCATCTGAGATTAAAATCTAGTCACAAATACTCTACTATTCAGGTCAACCCATGATGCAGTCAAGCATGTGCCCAGCTGGATACAAATATACACAATGCATAACATAAGGATAAACAATAGAAATGGACGGCTCTGAAAATTAATATGGGTTCAATGTGAGATTAAAAAAATACCATTTTGAATTACCGTTTAAAATGTATTTTAGGGAGTGCTTCAATCTTGGAGGAGTTGAGGAAGGTTGGTGCTCATTAAGACTAGCCTTTTTTTGTTTTCAGTTTGCCACAATCATAGCAAGTAACCCCCTCCTGTTTACCAACCCAGTGCCTAAGCAATTGCAGCTGCTTCTCTGCTGGAAGGTGGATGCTATTGCATTCAGATTTAGCATCATCTGGGGAGTGCCTGCTCTCTCACAAAATCAAAATTGCTTCTTCTTTCTGCTTCCTTTCATTCAAAACAGCGTTGTCTACTGGACCTAATTTAAACCACATGGTAAATTCTACTCTCCATTTTAGTGTGAATGACATGAATATCCACCTAGGTATGTGGCAGGGAAAAGAGGTACTTTTATTGCTATCGCCTCTCCAGAACAAAAGGGGAAATCATGAAGCTTTCGGTGGGATTATTAAAATTTCTCCTGAAGATCTCCCTCATCTCAGACTGTCTGAATTACTTTGGAGCACCAAAAAAAAAGCAGTTTCAAGAGCAGACTTGGTCTATTCTTTGGGCAGTAAATATCTTTTTTCCCACTTCGGCTGAGTACTTATCTCTCAGATGCATGAAACTCATCTGCTGGAAAAGGCTGGATCACCCTTAAAACTAGGTCAAGTACAGATTAAAAAAGTGTAGAAGTGGATTAAATGACACCCAGCTGGGCAAAGCACCCTACAAGGCAGCAGAACTCTGTATGTCTTGAGTTTGTTTTGTTTTGCTCTTCCTTTTTCAGGAAAGCTAAGCAAGAAGCAAAAGAGAACCCCAAAGCACTTTTTTTAACCCTCTGACCACAGGCAATGCTCCTGTATGCCTTGGGAAAAAAATCTGGCATCAAGGTCAGGGCTTGGAGAGTCTAATCATGGACAGGAAGACAGCAAAGAAGATTGGAGTTTTTCAAAGTTATTCATCATCAGAATAAAGGCAAAGCAGCAGGTATTGATCAGTGCTCTGGAGAAAGGTTGAGAGGGGGTTGTAAGGTCACAGCTTGCAGGTTACACTGGATCTGGGAAAGGAATGAAATCACGATCAAATGACAGTGAGGACAGCAAAGAATCAATGCAGTATGCACAGCATGTACGTGACAGCACAGCTGAAGGCAAATTCCATGAAGTGCACATACACACACACAGCTACACCAGGAAAATAGTACATCAAGGGGAAGCAACACAGAAATATCAAAATTGGGCCTAGGGTGAGGAGAAGGAAAATCTGTCAGCCAGTGGTGTAGACAAACAGCAAGTGTAATGGTGCCAGCACCCTACAGCAAACAGTGCAACCCCGCTGGCTGGATCCGTACAGCAAACGGCCAGTGCCCAGACAGTCCGGCTTCGGGCATCCCAGGGAGGTTACTCCAACCTGACTCCAGACTGGTCCCATAGAGTTCACAAAGACCATTACCTACGCTTCCAGTGCACAGATTCTGGCTTAGCTACATCCAAGAAACCCAGCCCGTGTGCTCCAGGCTTCTCTCCTCCTCTCTGAAGGAAAGGATGATAAAGGGGGAGACCCGCTTCAAAAAGACAGTACTAACCTGGATGCATTCTTGGGTGGACATCTTAATGAGTAAGGCTGAGCTGGCAGTTGCACCTGGGACCTATTCATTGTAGATCTGCAATTTCTGTTAACTACTGAATAGCATTTAACAGAGATCAAAATCTGAATAAACAAAAAAACGTCTCTAAAGTAGATAAGAACTATGGAAAAAAATGCTGAAAGGCAAAGAAATGCTTCTTCAGGCATATTTTGAATTTTACTTTCCAAATTTTTTTCTATTTGCGAACTGTCATTGCATACCTTTCTTCGGTATTCCGTATAAAACTGCTGAGACTTGAAGCTTGCAGTTCATGCTATACCTGCTCAACCTACCACATCACAGAGAAAGGTATCAGACATTAGCTGCCATGAAAGGGTGTTCTACAACATGGGTCCTATAAATGCTGTACTAGCCAGTTCAAGAGGGAATCTAACACTATGACATGTCAAAACTCAAAGAATGAATTTGAAAAAAAAATGTCAACTGCAGAGGCAAAATACAAACACAAATGCTTGAAAAATAGCGTAACTCAGGTTGGAAATCTTGAGAAAGTACTCTGGCAAGATTATGAAGCACAGACTTGTGCTTAAAAGCATTTGAATCAAGCTGTGCTTAAGTTCTGTTTTAATTCAACAGTATTTTAAAGACCACATGCTGCCCCAAAACCTGAAAAAATTAATAAGAAATGATTCCTAACTTATGCCCGCAACATTAACTCATCCAAATTTTATTTCCTCTCATCTTTGCAGAAAAAAATGAACTGTGAAGAATCCCATTTTGCCCCTTGACTAATGACACTGCAAACACCAAGTTTGGTCTGGTCATATATAACTGCTAAAACCAACAGTACTGGTGAATAAGCATTTGGCAGAGATTCTAGGTTACTCTATATGTTAAATTACTATTTTACAACCAAACACCTACTGAGAGAATTGTAACAAATAGGTGAAGCATTTTCCACTGAATACTCTCTTCAGTGTCATCTCACAGTGACTCTCACCATGATTCTAATTGGTGAAATAAATCTGGTTGGTGGAAATCTAGCCATCTAAAATCAAGCAGACATTTCTTTTCCTTGGTTTCTTTCCCCAGTATAGGAAAAACAAAAAAATTAAAAAGTATAGTTTAAGTTTCTCCCATGCTAAAAGCCAAGAAAAGGATTTGTTTTATTTTTTACACATGCCTAGAAAGGTGCAAAAAACATGCTAGACATGTTAGAGTTGTTTTCAGCAACATAGTAGAAACAATAAAATGCAACTATGCATTAAAATATCATGTACTGCTATTTTTTTCTTTGCTTTTTCTTTATATTGACTTTACACTTGCATTAACTTTGTCAGTGTAAATGCAGTGAAGTAAAGTAGAATGAATCCTGTGTATCTGCTTCTCTCCTCCACAAAAGTATGTTTTTATTCCTAGCAGCAATACAGAGTCAGTATGGTCAAAAGCAGTTATGTTACGAACCTGCTCATACCTTCTGTTAGAAATGTTTTGTGCGGATAAGACACTGAAATTAATTGGACTATTACAGCGAGAATCCTTGGGGGAATAAGCAGTTCACAAAACAAAAGCAGTGATGTGCAAAGCTGGTCCACACTACGTCCTTTAAAGAGCCAGTGTGGTGTAGTGAGAAAGATAGTCGTGAAGCTGGAATCAGGACTGTCTTTTCCAGGGTCAGAAATTAAATTGCAATGCTAAAAAGAAAGCTAAAAGTTCAACCTCCTTATCAAGACAGATAATTATGGATGACAGATATTACTGGAAAGTAGACATTCTTGTTTCCAGTAAAGAAAATTTCCCGATGTCCCTAGATATCTTGGGACAATGTTAAGCTGCTTTTATCATCAGAAAGTTTTTTTTTTGTCTACCTTCTGGCACACACCTTTACTGAAAATTATATTTACTTCTGTTCTCCCTTTTGTGGCAATATCCTTTACATTCTTTGTGTTTTTAAGTTGCTAGTATTTTAGAGCCTGGAATATTTCTAACTATGCTTCTACACCAGCTAGCTCATAGAACCTTCCCATTTGAAGTTTATAAATTACATTATAAAACAAATAATTCGAATGATATTTATTCTTAGGTTTTTTTGCACCAGTTAATCCTTAACATTTTAATCATATTGAATAAACCTCCTCTGGTTCCATTTTTCACTGTAACAATATTCTAATTCTGATACTACTGATCTACTGTCATACTTTGCATGTTATTGCTGTCTTTCTCATAAGATATTATCACACAAAACTTTTTGACTCTCTTTAACCAAACTTCAAGGAAATGAAGAAATATTCCCTTTCTTCACCTTTATTTATTTATATTCTTGTTTTTAATAGGTGCTTCCGATTCACTGAAAGCTTTCCATCCTCTCATCCCCTTATCTTCTCCCCTCCTCTTTATGCTTGTTCTCATCTAGAACAGGCTCTTTTGACGTTCTCTCGCTACTTCAATCAGAACGAAGGTGGTGCTGAGTGGGAGTTACTCACCCTCTTTGGCCTGGATGGCAGTTTATTTCTTGCTTTTTTCCAGAACTTCACCACAGGCACCTCATTTTCTCAGTTCATCTTCTGTGAACTTCTTTTTCCCATGATCATCACTAGCACATTTTACCTCAATTATGAATGTAAACAATGACCCTGAACTGGAGAGAGCAGAGAAGAGGGTGAGCATGTACAGTGGTGAAAAAAATTAAATCTGCTTTTTTCATAACCATTTTTTCTCTCTACCACTTAAACTGAAATGTAAAAGCTCCTGTTGTGGCCCACAGGCCACAGCTGGATGAAACACTGATGGTTGTGAATAACACATGGCTCAGGGTCAGAAAGAGATCCAGATGGCTGTTTTAGGATGTCCTTTCTCAGAAACACAGTAGAAACACTACAAAATCTCCTTTGTTTTGCCTGTGAAGCTTTTCTGGTACTTAAAAGTTTTTATGAGAAAATTATTTTACTTTTTTTAATTATTACTATTTTAATTATTTTAATCTATACTTTTATTTTACATTATTTTAATCTATACTTTTTATTGGTTTGGGTCACTTTTTGTAAATGCAGTTCCTTCCTCAATGTCAATTTAAGTGCACTCTCCTAAGATGTTTTTTCTTCATTTTAAAAATGTTTAGATTAATAAAATTGTATTTCGGCTGTTCCTTCTAGTGCACTCTTTTTCTGAAACTGATGTGAGACAGATAGAAGGGGGAAAAGAAGAAGTGAGAAAGTAGCAAAAAGAAAGAGAAACAGCAAAATAAAATTTTGAAATGTGTGCTGTCATCTAAAATAAACACGTAAATCAAAAATTTAATATACATTTCAGTAGAAATTACCTATTTAAAACAAATAAAGAAAATTACAAACAGTTATTGTGATGGAGATATTTTTCTGTCACAAAACACATTGAAGCATGAAAATAAGTGAACAGAAAAACATTTCAAGTTGCCACCTTTTGCTTTCTGCCCTTTGTTTCTAAGTGTTCCCTTCTCATCCATTCCTGTGGCTTCCATTAATGCACTTTCGCATTACTTTCTATTACTCTTCTTTCTGGAAGTATCTTTACTCTGATCGGTCTCGTTTCTGTGAGGTTTTAGCCAACCCCTCTGTATAAATACCTCTCCATGTAATACTGCTCCACCACCTCCTAAAGCTTTCCGGCTTCCCTTTGTTTCTATTCCTTCTTCCTTACCCTTGCGTGGATTTCCTACTTTCCTCAACATCCACTCTTCTCTAGAGCTTCCTCTAACTGCACACTCTGCCTTTCTGTTGTCACATATATTCCAAATCTGATGTTTATACCCTTGGGGAAGGAGACAAAATGGAAAAGGGAGCTTTCTCTCAACCTCTGCAGTTCAGTCTGTGCCTGTTCTTTTTTTAATTCAAACCTCTCTGACAAGGTAGGCAGCAAGCACAACACAGAAGGTGGACACTGCTGAACGATACCGGAGCAACATCCTGGCTAGATGTGGCACGACAGCAGCACACGCTCCTGTGAGAGACGGTTAGAGCTGCCTGCTCAGAACCTAGCACAAACCTGACAGCAGGGCCCGACCAACGGTGACGGGAGCAGCAACGTTTCGTGCTTAGGTCTCGTCTGGATGACAAGATCCAGCTTTGCCACTTCCCAGCTACACTTGCGCAGCTGCAAACCTGAGCTTACACAATCTCATTAGCTAACAAGATAAGTTATTGCTGCTCTTGAAAATTATCCGAATTACTATAGAGAGCAATAGGAAGTCTTTTATTTCCATGGTCAGTATGAATGGGAAAGCAGAATACATTACGATGAAAGAGCTCATTTTTCTTTTTTTTTCTCTCCTCGTGGAGGGCCTTCATTTTATATTTCAATTTAAGTGATAAGAAAGTCAATCTTTATATCAACGATGTTAGGGTAGCTGCATGGGACCCACCCCAGTCAATGTCTCCTGCTACAGTACAAATAATAACTAACCTTGGCAATACCCGAATTTCTAAGAGATTTTTTGGAAATAGTATCACAGAGATTAAGTGCTACTTCTAATTTTTTAATCAGCTTCTCACAGACAGCAATGCACAGGTGCCTTGACCTTAAACTTAGGTAATTATTATAATTAAGGAGCTAATACTCCACTCACAAACGTCTGCTGTGCTCGCTCTATTGTCTAAAATCCATTATTCTACATGTTGTTCCTTTTCTGTTCCCTGCTTCTTTGGACCTCTTCCAAAATTTGCTCGCTTATTGTTTAAAAGCTTTCTCAGTATGCTAGTGTATTGGTATTTTGTGCTCTACATCTGTGACTTATGGATCATTCCACTTCTGGAGAGATTTTCAATATCCATACACAGCTATTATTCATCCCATAAACAGCAAATATAATACCCATCTAATCAATCATTACTGCTAACACCCTAAATAAAACCATCCTTCCTTTATTATGTTAAGCAAATTAGTCAAATGAATGTTTTGTAAAACTTGCTGCCTTTTTCAGTCCCTTGGCTCCCAGCCTGTCTCCTCCACCCCTTTCTTACTTCCATTATTAGCAAGTACTACCCATATACCTCAGCTGTATTTACAGGATTATTTGGTTTTACTAATTATGTCACCAGAATGAGGTCTGCACAAATTAAAGATTTTTCAGTGTGGCTGCTTAACTGTATGCTTTTCCAACCCCTAATTTCTGTCCAAATTACTTCTAAATGGTTTTAAGTGAGGGGAAGGTGCACAGATTGAAGATTAAAATGTCTGAAATTACATATTTAAGGAAACCAACGTACCAAAGAAAAGTAAGCAGCACATACCTCTCCTCTGCTTTACCTTAGAGACATCTGTAGATGATGTAGATGAGCTGTTGAATAAAGATTGAGTCAATTCTCTCCTCTGCCTGAGGTGTTTTGAAACGCACTTCCTGGAAGAATGTAACACTACCATATTTTAGAGTTTTCATATTCTGGGATAAAGATTCTCTAAATCTCTCCTGCTGCTGCTGTTCCACTTGCTTTAACATACTTAAATATTCCGAGACAGTGAAAATGACTCAAAAACCTGAAGTTTGGAGTACCCATATAGAAAATGGGACCTCAGGGCTCAGGTTCTTGCCTCTGTAAATATTTAAATATTTAAAAAAAAAAAAATCCAGGAAGATTTTTAACAGGAATAAATGAGAGAATCTAAACCAAAAGACCGCATAAAACAAAAACCAAGGCATTCACTTGGACAGTGGCAACTGCTAAAGAGGGGAGAGCACGAAGCCCAGATTTCCAACACGTGAAGCATGTCAAAAAGGATGAGGATTCATCCATTTTGTGAAATTAGCTTGAACAACGCCTCTTCTGTTGAGAACTGTTCAATGACTACATAGAAATTTTGGCACGACAAGAAATGTAATTTAGATTAAGAAACTTGCAACAATGTTCACTGAACACTAATTACACTTCAGTTTTGGTAATCACAACAATAGACTTCATAGCAAGGAGCTTAGAGGAAGTTTCTGGCAAACTATATCCTTGGAGATTTGAGCCTGGTAGATCATTATAATAAAAAATAACTACCTATGTGGCTACCTATGTGGGGTGATAGGCAGGCCAAAAACTGAAGAAAACAGGAGACAAGAGTGATTTACATTTTTTCTTGAAAAACGAACATTTCATTTACCCTTCTGCACAACAGGCAAGAACGGGTGCTCATTTTAGAGATACAGCCTAAAACTCCATTTCCTGTGAAGCACAGATGAAAGCACAAAATGATTTTGTTATATAGCCTGTAAACGATTTGAAAAATGCTATTTTGTTGCATTTCTATGAAAAAATCAAAAACATACAGAGATCTTCTGCCACTTCATACCAGCTGAGGGCTTTGCCTCAGTCAGATACTTAAAAATATATCTAACTTAAAACACTAGTGCTGTATACAGAGGCACATGTACATGACTTGTTGCAGAATATCATAAATCAGCTCTAATTCACAATAGAAATAGTGTAGGTAACCTCAAATCAGTCTATTAAAAATGTACTTCTGTCATGTTCCTTCATGTTCAAAGCAATATCTTTCTTTAAAGATATCCTATACATTTTTAGGAAATATAGTTTCTTTTCTTCATAAAGTGTTCATTAATTATAGCAAGCCAATATTGTCAGTAGAGATGCATCTGTTACTCTTAGGAGTCTCCAGGACAAATCCTGTTTTGGTGACGTCTGTCTTACTATTGTTCTAATGGAGCAAATGGCTAAAGACTGAGTTCTTTCTGATGTACGTGTGTTATACATGCGATTAAATCTTGCTATAGTGAAGAATCACTGACGGCGGAGATTATTTTAATGGATGTACAGTATTACTTTAAACTAAGTCTTCACCATCTGTTCGTCTTAATTATAAATGCAAAACCAACATATTTTACATTAGCATCAGAAAATGGGGAAATATCAGTGATTGAAATGTCCATATCTACTCTTTGTGCAATACTGCATGCATCTGTGCCATTTTTTGTCTCCCCTCCAAGGAACATAAATTGGAAAAAGGGGGGGGATAGTTCTTACTCCTCACAAATAATTTCCTGACACACTTGAATATTTTTTTCCTCACAAACAAGCATTCATTACAGAAGATTCTACTATATTATGCCTCAGAATGCTTTCTAAAAGTATCTACTATATTTGCACTCATCCTTCATTCTCGCTCTCTCTGGCTGTCTTAGTTCTTGACAGATAAGCAAGATAAATGTAAGAAAGAGCCAATGCACTAATATCATCTAATAATAGCAGACAACAGGTAAAAGATAGGCAGGAATATTTTGAGCTTAATCAAAAAGAGCTATAAAGAGGAAATAAAATACAAAAATTTCAGCTCTGCCTTTCTGGTGATATTGCTTTTTACTCATAAAATAAAAAACAAATAAGGGTGTAGCTGTAGAAATCCAGATCTATGACCTACTCCAAATTGGTATGAAGCTAGTAGATGTTGGATGCAACAACTATTCATTACTATAGGAAGCAGCACTAAAACAGTTAAGATTGAGCCAAGTTTACAAGGTTTTAAATACTTTGGCATTCCCTTGACTACTCAGATTATCTGGAAATTTCTTGTGCTTTGTGGGTGACCCAGTCAAGATTAGTAACCCAAATTTGAGAGTGTTTGATAACGGGTTCCTGACATATACCATCATTTGATGTATGGCTTGAGGTAAACCGATGAGCCAAAGAAACTAATTTGTGCATGTGCTGGCATCATTGTATGTGGGTTGCTCAAGGTAATGTGCTGCAGTATATCATGAAGTTCATTTATAAATCTTTATTCTGGATTTAGCAGCTTTGTGAAAGTGTGGTAAATATTAGCTCTGCTTAAATGCTTTTATATTTTTCTGTAGGTATTATAATAATATATAGATATATTTTCTGCTGTAATATAAGATAAAATCTAAATTAGAACTATTATTTGAATTTTGGGCCAGTATAATCCCACTGAAATCAGCAACAGCATAACACTGAAGAAAGACCAAGTCTCAAATTCCCAAATCCTGGCTCTTTTGAGGTACAGACCTTTGCAAGCATTGCAATTTGTGACACTATAAATTACTTTGCTTTTCTGCATTAGGCTTAACGCTATAAAGAAAAATAGGGTTGGAGCTAACACATCACTCTCTCCTCTCTGGCATGTTTTGATATCCTTGAAGTTCTACCTCTAACATTCCTGGTATAAGCACCAGGTGTCATCCAGCCATTTTCATCAAAAAACTCTGACCCTAGTTCCACTTGCAAAACGCTTTCCAGACTTCTGCTGAAATTAGGGATTTGTTTTCTCAGTCAATCTAGACTTGGCTGAGGGCAATATGCACACTCACAGGAAAATGGCCCAGAATAACAGGAAATTTGGGTGAAATGGTAAGCTTGTATCTTGCAAGATACTAGTATGTGTCAAAAACTTAAGAAAACAATTGGCAAGACTTATCACTCTCAATTCTCAAACTACGCCTCATCAGACATCAGAGCCAACTTCTAGACCATCTTGCAACCAGCTCTGATTCGGAGTATTCTTCCTGAGATAAACTATATTATACAAAAATATAAGAAACGAACTGATGATATGGTTCTCTTGACATATAAAAAGATATGTGTAGAGCAGTCTAACTCCAAACTAAAAAAGTGAGATTAGGAGACAAGCCCTTTTTGCAGATTCTTAGCCATAAGTGATGAGCACTTCAAAGAGAGGGATTGTACTGTATGGTTAGAAAGGTTGCTTGCAAGTGTCTACGCTATGCAAATCTCTAAATACATTAGAGGTATTTCCCTGAAGGTTTTTTTTTTTTTTTTTTTTAATATAAAAATGCTGGGAGAAGCACCAGAAATCATAAATACTGATAATTTGTACTAGTGAGGTGTGTGGCTTTACATTGCACCATCTTACATAACAATACTAAATATTAAAATCAAAAACATTTTGTAGTAAACAGCATTTTTACTGATTGCACATGATTATGTTAAGCAGCTTTTTCTAACAGTGTCACAGAGGTGATTTAATAGCTCCTATAACTAATCTTCCCAGATGAACTCTCCCCTCTGCTGATGAAGCCTATTCAAAACCTACTACCCTTTGCTCAGTTTGCCATCTTGTATTTCTGAAATTCCTGATCATGAATATGGTTGGCGAAATTCTTCTTTCCTCACAACAAATTTTCTGCAGACATCTCTTCTCGCCTTTATGAGTGTAGTACAAAGGAAACTTATTTTTATCACTGTTCTCATTCTTATTATTTAACTGTTTCTTATTATTGTTTACCCATCACATCACTAATAAGTATAAGAAACTACTCATAAAGTAGCTGTATAAAGTTCTGCAGTTTCCACATTCTCTCCTGCAGCTTTGAAGCAAAATATGTCTCTGAGGAAGAAAATCACACAGCTCATATTGATAACTAGAACACGAAAAAACATTAAACAGAAAACACTGAAAGCAGAAAGCAAGTTACCAGCCTATTCAAATGATGTAAATTTCATATATGTACACAAATGTGTGTGCATTCAAAAATATGTAAAAAGCTTAAAAAAAAAAAAAAAAAAGGCACCAGCGTTAAAGTCTACCTTAAAAAAATAAACAAAAAAACAGAAAAACAAGCAAACAAAAAAGCTGGTGGAATTAAAGAGCCAATCAAATCATCATCGCTAGAGAAGGAGGAAAGTCAAAGTTACTACCAAGGTCAAAAAAGGCAAACAGAAGAGAAGTAAGAATTCCCTGTGAGAAAAGTGGATGTGATAATAAAGGGAACCCTCGGGGCCTGCAAGCAGGTTGCCACAAGCCAGGCACAAATCCCTAGGGGGCAGTGCGTAATTAGCAATTTGAGGATGCAGCCATCGTCAGACAGGCGCTGCTACCCAAAAAAACGTGAGCAAGCATTTTGTTCTCAGAGCAGCTTGCTGATTGCGCTATAAACCCATATTGTTTGCCCTTATATAATGATGAACTACTTTCTATCGTAAATATTTTCCTCTAGGATCATTGAGTTTTCTAGTAAAATGCATGACTTGCAGAAGGTATGGACAGCAAATACACAGAATGAAAGACAGGTTAAAACCACCCCGGTCTTTCTTTTTAAGGGAAGGCATGCATGGGGGGAGAGGTAGAAAGATGATGAAATAAGCATCAAAATCAGCTTGATTACAAAGGTAAAGTAAAACTTCAGTTTTCTATACAAATAGATATAGAGAGTTATTTGTATATAACTGACATTTTTAAAAAAGGCTACAATTAAATCTATAAATCAAAGCAAATATGGATACATAACGATCCTTGAGATTCAACTCCAGGATTGAATTATTTTTCATATAATAGGAGAAAAATTAAATTTGTATTTTTGTTTCTACATAAACAACACAATATCTAAAATCTTCCTGCCTGTTGCAGCTAACAGAGAAACACCTTTATTTTTCAGTGTTAAATTGAGAGATAGAGGTCAGAGCAGGCTCAGAAAGGACTGGGGGAGTACCTGACCTATATAAGAGAATCATTCATTAAAGTCCTGCTTTTGTTTTAAACAACATAGGTGCCACAATACAGTTCCCTTAGAACCCAGCAATTTTTATAGGAGTTTGTACATTGTGTAAATACCTGCAGGTGTTGATCATGTTTTTTTTTTTATGGCTTGAGCATGCTGATATCATAGGGATTTTGGGCATCTCTATCATACAGCACCCACCAGATACTCATGTGTAATTTTCGGCTGTCATTTCTTTGTGGATATTAAGGACTAATATCTTTGTCTAACAGTTTTCAATCAAAACCCTCCGATTCTGTTCTCTAACCAGGGTATTTCACACAAAAGTGCTGTCCTGCCATGAAGACTGCCACATTAAACTCACTCCTAAAAACTTCATATAAAACATCAGCTTTACAGATATGAGAATTAAAGCTAAAATCTTTGAGGCATAAGGATAAATATGAATTATTCACAGACAGGGTGTCTCCTTATTCTTTCTTTAAGCAAGTCCATTACAAAACTAATTAAAAAAAAAAAAAAAGGGTCAGGTTTTTACCAAAATACACAATCAGGACTTCAGAGATTAAGATTTCCTTTGATTCGCTACAGAGGCATATAAGAATCCTTCAGTCTCTTATAGGAATATGGTGCCTAGTATGCTTAAAGATCTTTAAGGCTATTTTGTATTTTTTCATGCTTGATGTTAAGAATTTGGACAACTTTTGTTCGGGCTTTTTTTCTTTTGATTCTCAGGTATGGTCAAAGCTCAAGTTCAAATACAGTGTAAAATGAGACAGAACCACCCCTGACTGTATGCTGAATTAACCCCTTCAGAAATTGTCTAAAAACTTGGAAGTGGTCACCTGAACTCTGCCCTTTAAACTCACCTGAATGGGGCATTACTCTGTATTTATCCAAGCAGGTTGAAAAATCAGGGTGGCCATTGTTTGAGAGAATCTGCTAAGAGAAAAACAAGTTGCTTAAGAACAACAAAAAAAGTTTTTTCAAACTTCAAAAAAAGGAAGGGAAGATAGTATTGATATGTCCAAAATATTTTGAAAATTAATAAACAAAATGCAATGAAAACTTTAAGAGATTTTTAGGACTTCCAGGTTGCCAGCTCTACATCAGAGCGCCCAGAATCCTTGAGAATCTTAGCTCCTCTCTTGCTAGGAATTCCTCAAAAAAAAAAAATTTTTTTTTGGTTGACATCAGTCCAGACTTTACTGCTGGACTGTTTCACTGTTCCCTGCCAAAGCTGTTGTATTGCACATGAACAGGATTCCATAGAACCATTGTGATTGTACCTATCTCTAAGCTGATGCTAAGAACAATATGCTAAGAGAAGAGAACACCCATTCTTGTTTTCACCACAATGCACTGAGAGAAACTATCACCCATCAGACATATAGAAGTAAGTTTCTCAGTTACAGAATTTTGCTAACAAGAATACTAGCAAATCTTTTCTCCGAAGTTTTCATTTCTGACATTCTGGAATACATTACACAATATTCTTTCACCACTGACTCTATTTTATAATGCACAGTAAATGTAAAATACTTATTTTACTTTCTAAATTTATATGAATATATTTAATAAATGTTCCTCTTATGTAAAAATAAGCATTTGAAATTTATTAATACCATTTTAGTTTTACTGACCACATATTTTGAGAAAGTTGTAATTTTTTATTTTAACTTGTCAGCCAAAATGGGGTAAATTCCCATTATTTTCAATGAATTTCCACAGATTAAATAACACTAGCTATTTATTAATACCCCATCCTGGAGGATAAGTTTCTTTGAAATGTACTTCCCATGAACTTGACGTATTAGATCCTAATGAAGATCTTAGGAGCAGCTTCTGCTGTCATTCCAGAACAAAAGCTAGTCACAGGCTCAAAATACTACCTATTTCATGGCATGTGTAAACAAGGAGTTGACAATTTTAAAGTTCAGTTGGTCAAATCACATTTTTCTTTCTAACTTGCAGATGAACGGTGACAGCAGAACTCAGGAGGGGTCAGGACACATTACCTTTAAGGCACTGTGGTTTCCCCAGCTCAGCTGCCTTTATCACCTTCCTCTGTAGCAGGCAGAAGGTGCCCAGCTCCCACGGGGTGTTAGAGAGCCGAGAAGTGGGAGCTTCTGCCTCTCTCGGGTGCTGCTCTCATCGTATCACCACCTTCGTCTTGTCCACGTTACCTGCAGAACTGCAGCTAGCAGAAGCAAGAGGCTAGGATACACTAAAAAGATCATTAGAGCCAAGCCATGAGGCCCTGAACTGAATTATTGCCTTTTCAAGAGCAGGTAGTGGAGATTAGACTGGAAATTTTGACCGAGTCCTGCTCTACATTTTGTATTAGTTCAGCTTTTAAAAAAGTAGTTCTTTAAGGCAGTGAGATTCATTAAATCACATTTCAAGCTTGTTGGTTTATTCGAAGTAGGTAACTTTCATTGGCCAATTTTGACAAAAAATGAAGGAGGGAGAGAAGTCACAGAGATATTAAGCTCATCGCAGTTTCTAAAAAACAGATGGTCATGTTTAGAAAAAGGAAGTTTATAATGCCCTGACACAGACATGGCTACAGTGTGAAAATACCTCATTATATATCCTAGAGCCCATATGGAAATTCAACCCTGAGACAAAAAGCCATAGAAAATTGGACTACTTTTTTCCCCTGCTCTTAGAACAACTGTGGAGCTTTTGTCTTCCCTCAGTGATAATCCTTGGCAAAAAATGGTGTGGAGAATGACTCCTTTAATTTCTGCACAGATGAGGGGTGAAGGATCAGAACTGTGGAAGTATCAGCAGCATCACCAAGCCCTACTCTGCATCTTAAGACTGGCCTGAAGCAAGATACTTGTTAGGACTCTTCTGCCATGGGTCAACCTGTTTCATTTCTGGCTTTTTCTGTCGATAAGCAACAGGGCTATTCTGCTTTTATCCAGAATAAACAAATCTGAGACTACTTTCAAATACCAGAAGATGTCAGTGGGTTTTGGTGTTGGATGAATTTCAGCAAGAGACCTTGGTCTATAGTCCTATTCTATGCACCTGTAGTTTTTGAGATCAAAAAATTTGTTTATAGGATGCTAATAAAAAAAATGAACTTTTAAAGTATAGCTTATCCTTTCATGACTAATGGGATTTAATGACATTCTTATTTGAATAAAGTGACGAGTTCTTATAGCTACTGTAATCGACGAGGTTCTCCTCTATTTACAGAGAAGTGGCAAACAAACTTAGCCCATCTCAGACCATATGACATCTGACCGCAGGCTCAGTTCAGTTTCTGCATGCACTGTTTCCTGTCAGAGTAACTGAGTGCATTTTCCTTGATTAACAAAAATCCAAACAAGATAAAGAGCTAATTTGCTTTCTGATCTGGGTCCCAGTGGATGAAGCTTGTACATATTTATTGGGGATTCTTCACCATTTTTACTTCAGTATTGAGATAAATCTAATGCCTTTCATGAGAATGCTACTAACTGTAACCAAGTAACTTTCTAAAAATCGCAAGATTGTTTTTAAGCTAAAAATATTGTTTAAATTTATATTACAGTCAACTTAGGCTTGAGGAGTTAACAGAAATCTTATTGTATGAATAGGGAACTAAAGCTTGCCAGGAGTTCAGAGCTGCCAAGGGTAGCACAAGGGTAAAACAACAAACACAAATCTGACCCATTTTACTCTTCCAACTAAGTGGAATGCAAAACTTGAAGACCCAACAAAAGCAGGATTTTGTTTGGACAAACAAACTTGGAAATTCTTGCTCATATGAGTTATCTTTAATTAAACAACATAGCAACTCTCTAACAAATTTTGTGGGGGAAAAAAATAAATGTAACATAATGACAACAGACTGCAACTACAGTTGAACTTTGCACACTGAAAGAAACCCAAAGTCTGTAGAGGCAATAAAACTACTCTGTCAAGCCTTCTTCAGCTGTACAAACATGGAAGATATGCCTCGGAAACTCTCTTAAAAGGATGTTTAAAAAATTTAAATCTTATTCTCTTCCTGCATTATTTCCCCCCTTATAATTTTCTTTTCTGAGCCCTCTATCTGTACAGGAATAACTGCTCCTGTATGAGGTGATACAGAACGTATTAAGCAAATGATACCCTATCCATCACACAACCCCATTGCAAACTATGGGGCTTGCTTAAGCACATTAAATAAATCTCTTCCCTAAGGCTCTGTGTAGGTTTCTACCTTGAAGTGTTTTTGTTTATTTATTTATTTTAAAATATCCTTCATTTCTTATTCACAATGTAAAGTGTTTGAAATCACAGTCACACTGAAATAATGAGTTATAAAATACTCTGATATGCCAAAGCCCAGTCTACCTTGGGACTCCATAATGGATTTGACATTACCAGCAGCAAGCCCGTAAGTCACACTGAGAAGCAGCCAACAATTTACAGTGGCTGAGGACTTCTTGGAAGCATTAGAAGTAAAAATGGTTACACTTCATATTACAACTATGCTAAATGTCTGGCTTAGCCTGGTCATTTGGGGCACTCAGCATATATTTCTAAAGCTATAAGGTTATTTTTAACACTCTTGCAGGTCACCTTTAAATGAATATGAACTTCAATGATTATCTTTGCTAGAGCACACATTATACCTACTGAAGGTAAGGAAAGCTACCTGTGCTGTAGAGCATCCTCGAAAAGAGCAAGATTCATTGCAGCATGAAGCTCATTTTAGTGCTCTAAGGATTCTGTTAAAATTCTGGTCAGCTTCTCCCAATCAGATAATGGAAAGTAACAAGGTTCTCCAACACCATAGGCAAAGTGGCAGTAAATTAGTGGCTTATGGATAAATACATGCTCATCAACACCCTGATGGTAGCATTATAGATATATAAACAAGTATTCACCCAGGATTTATCACAATCTCCCCCTCCTTTTTGTGCTTATGAAAGTTGCTGAACTGACATTCAGGGAATGGTCCTGTTATCTACAGAACCAATATCAGATGACTTTTTAATTTCTTTCCATCAGACTCTGGCAGCATGCCATTTCCAGAAGTCTACCTCCCAGATCTCTTGGACTCTGTCTCCTCTCTGGAGGCAGCTAAAAAGCATATAAAATGTAGTGTAGATTTTAGTGATAGCTTTTCATTTCATCTCCTTTTCTGGAAGAAAATGGGTTCACACAGCCAGCCAGACACTGCTAACAAAACCTACAAGATTTTTCTCAGGCATTTTATGCTATTTATACATAGTTTCACTGTGTTTTCCTTAGAGCGTCCTCCATAAAACTGTATTCCCCATTGATTCCTAATATGCTGGTAATCTTCATCATGGTATAATAGCCATAAGGTGGTAGCATCTGAATAGAAGAAAAAAGGTAAATATTCTCATTATAAAGCAGAAATTTGAATAAGTATGCTTCTCTGAGTAAAACGGAGGGTAGAACACCTCTAATGACTGCAATGATTTGTTTTTTATCGCCCTTGCTTTTATACTGAAATTATGTCCATTTGGACTCAGAACATACAAATCCCAAACATTTATACAATAACCTATCATAATTTAGCTACATCTATTAAGCACATACTTTCAATACCATGAAATCTATTTCATCTTCCTAAGGCTCAAAAAATAATATGGCAGGAAATATGGCTCAAAGTATCATTTGTAGTATGAATAAGAATCTTGTTAAAATTTTGCTAAAATTTTCAGTTCCTTTTTCTCCATACACTTACCTGTGTAAACTCAGGATAATTTCATGGAGCCATAAATGGATTACATCAATGAGAACCTACATATTTGCTAGAGCAGTAAAAGCATTTCCTGCAAAAAACGTTTTCATTCAAACACGTTTTTCCCTTCAAACATAATACTGTTAATCCCTAATTAGAAACTAAAAAATTCCAGTCAGTGATAGGCATTCTCGGCTGATCCAAACATGAATACTCACTTCCCACAGTACATATGTTTAACGGGCAATTAATGACTTGTTGTAACAGAAGTTATATAATGTTTGCCTTGGTGATCCCTTCTCCCTCACGTTCCACCCTGTGACTTCCCTCCTTGTTGCAGTCCTGTTGTATTTCTCTGACACATCTCTTCCTCTTCAGGGAAGCCTGACTGTACACTACTGTATTCCTATAAGTCTGTTTCAAACTACTACTTCCTAGACTGCCTCTGCACTTCTGTATCCTTCCCAACTTTGCTCCCAAAACATCCACTAAATACAAAGGGACTGTATTTATGCACCAGTATCATAAACCACATATCAGACAAAGTTGCCAAAAAACCTTTTTTGCTGTTTTTGATATGTTTCTCAGTTTGATCCTTCAGGGCATCCTTCATTAAGTATCATTTTACTAAGCCATTTTCTCACTATTTTTATCAATCAGAAAATTCTGGCCTTGTTTAAGGCAATGGAAACATTTATCCTCTTGATTTGAGGATTTCATCCAGAGTAACTACCTAGTTTCTCCAAGGATATTGCATTAATTGTATTAATATTTAGGAAGGACAGATAAAATTATCTATCACAAATTGCTAATACCAATGCATTTTTTTTTGATTTTTTTGCAGTGTGGAGTTACCCTGATCCCTAAGGATACATTCAATAAATGTCTAAACAGGTATTTGGTGAACAGGTGGCTCGCATCACCATATTTTCCCTGACTTTTCATAGACAAGCTAATTCAATGTTATTTATCTTCTTTTTATCCATAGAGCAAGTAACTACCAGGAAATTTTATTTGGAAATTTTCCATCAGTGAGATATTTCATGGGAAAATGTTTCCTTTTTGCAGTGATCTTTTGATCCAACTATATTTTGAGATTCTAAAAACTCACATCCTGCTCTCCTCCCTGCTTCTACACAGATGTTGAATGAGCAGCAGTTAGGAACCCATGGGTAAATTCTGACCTCAATCCAAACATAAATATTTCCACATGCACTGAAAAATGGAAATTGTCTTTGAAACTTAGAGATAACATATAACTGATCAGAAACTGTTGAAGTAAGAAAAAACAAACAAACAATTCCTCTCAACACCACGGTTGTCCCAGCAATACCTCTTACAACTAGAATGAGTTGATTTTTACTCTCCTTTTTATGGCACTCAGAATCCCCTTTGCCAATCTCAAATATAATCTTTCAGGCTTCCTAAACTGCCGCTGTCTCCCACGCACCTGCTGATGGTCTCACACTACTGTTCACTTCTTGCCAGCTTGATCCACAATGCTAAACGTGTTCTCGCTCACATAAAAAGTGACAGTTGAATTTGTCAAAGGACAACCAAGATAGGTAGGCTAAACAAAAAGCAAACCAGCTTGGGAAAAAAAAAAGGTTAATGCCACATTTGCTGATTTGCCAAGTGTTTTTGTATTTTTAGAATCACAAAAAATAATTTTTCAAGTATGTTCAGAAATGTTGGATATGTTTTATTCCCACTTCTCTTACTTACTTCTTTCTTACTTCTCAGTTACTTTCTGCCTCCAGCACATAGCAAGCAGTACAGGATGTATGACGAGAGTGGGTTTTTTTTCTGCGAAGATTCAGCCAAGCTTTGTGGGCACAAGACAGCAGAATGAAATGGGAGGATCTTTCACATTTGAAAATTTAACTGTCACAGGTGTAGTTGCATATGGACTTGCAAAGGGCTGAGATGATTTAAAAGGAAGTATAGAACAATCATCAACAGGAGCTGGTGGGAGCCCACAAACGCCCTGCGTAATGCTACCTGCCTGTAGTCTAGAAGTGTTCCTGCTTGAGAAAATTAGTCACTCCTTCTCCTTGCTTTTGCTCACCTCCCCAAAGGAGAGTGCCATTCCAGGGAGCCCCAGGAGATCTACTAGTAGATTTAAGAAATGTATCTAGTAAATACTAGACTTTTAACTATAACCTTCATGCAGCAGAAGTCTAGAAACAAGATGACACCTTTATATAATAAAGTCTGGAATGCATTACAATTAAAAAGTCATAAAAAATAAAGTAAAACCACTTTACTAGGAGTTCCAGACCTGTTCAAAACTATCTTGTACCATAGGATTGCCAATAGGGGCAAATTGTTTTATTGGCATCTTCTGTCTTCTACAGCTTGTAAGACAAGTTTCGTGGCTTACAGGAAAGATGTATAAGATTTTATCAGCACTTTTGTCCTGATAACTACAGCACCCTAGATATCAGTTGAGCTCCTCAGTGCCTGAAGATATTAGGTACCTTCTGGACGATGGTAAGGCACCAAAAGAAAATAGTATTACAGAATTTAGAAGATGTTCAGATATGGTAGTTACAATAGATGTTGATGAAGCTTGAATTTGGGGAACTCTCCATCAAGTTTAACGTTTCTAGTCAAACAAGTAGTAACATTTATAACATTTAGTATAGAAAAAGGACATTTTTTATATACAAGAATTACATGGTGAGATCTACATTACCTGAAATGTACACATCAAGTCTCTCAAGTTAAAAAATCTAATTGAATCCAGTCACTGTGGGGAGAAAGTTCTGAGCTATTTTTTGATACAGTCAGGTTGCAGCTTATAAGTGAGATGATAGATTTCACTATACTGTACTGCAGCTCCAGTGCTCGAATAAATATTTGTGGTCCTGCTCTACATGGTGATTAAAGCATCCCTCCCTGGGAAGTGGACAGCAAACAGAGAAGTGTGTCAGAGAGATTAAAAAATAGTGCGCATGAAGAAAATAAAAATTATTTTTAAATATCCCCACATAAATATGTTAAAAACACTGAAACTCAGAAATTGAAAGCAAGAGTTGAAAAGGTTTTTTACAGCCAGAGTACACAGTGTTAAATATTTTACTCCCTGTCTCACTTGATGGAGATGATAATTACTATCAAGTTAGTGCCAAAATTTGACAAATTAGCCTGACTTCAGGGCAGCATGCTCCTTTGCAGTTGTTTTCTTTCCAGAATGCCTAATAATCTGTGTATATTTAATCAAATTGGGATATTTCGGAGTCTAAATGTTGTTTTTTTTAAAAAAAAAAAAAAAAAAAAAAAAAAAGGGGCAAATAGCAACTTAGCAGAGTACCAGACAGAGAGGAACTGTCATACAACTGTTAAAACTCTTAGAAAGACTATATTGATCATTTATCTTGGATCGATCCAATTAAAATTATGTTAGTAACATATCTATGGTCTTTCTAACTGCCATCTAATAAAGAGAACTCAGAAAAATTACGTAAGGATGTTGCATTCCCAGGTACAGCTCGCAGAGAACCAGACAAACCTAAGAATTCCTAGTTTGAAGAACATTTCTGTAAGAAAAAAAGAAATCTGTAGGTCAGAAAGTTACAAAGAACATATTTTGAAAGCAGTTGCTCAACAAAAGTTTATAGAACTCTTATGTTCTTTTCAAAGCATTAGTATTGATCACTCAACATCTTCCAGTGAAATCATGTTGTAGAAAATTCCTAATCACACTAAATGCAAAATATACTAAAAATGCATTCAGAGCTCATATTTGCTGCAATGAAACCAAGTGGTATCAGAAGCAATTTGATATTATACTTTTTTCAAATATTAAGCATTAGCAAGAAAATGTTGACAAGCTCAAATAAAATACAGATGGACTCTTCTATGCTACAAAGATGGTTTTAAGTAAATACAGAAAATTTTTTAAAAATGAAGTATTGCCAGGTATGAAAACGTGTTGAAATCACATTGATGAAATCTCTGCTAGGAAAGCGCTCTGTATAAGACAAAACACACAAGCTAAATATATTTCACAATAACCAGCTCAAACCTAGCAAGTATAAGTAGAGTCTTAACAGTACCACATGGTAGCGAGGCACAAGCTCTGCCAGTGAAGATAAGACACCAGCATTTTGGGTTAATTGTATCTTTTAATTTCAGCTGTTATTCGTGGCTGAAAAGAAGTGAACTTAATTCTCTTGTGCAAGGAGACAAAATGGATGGTTCAGTCCAGCAAGTGACCCTGCACACGGAGCACTGGTACCTGCAGGTGGGACACAGCTCTGTCCTGACTCGCGTGAGTAGCCCTTCATTCTCACAACTAGAATCTGGCTTAAAGGAAGGCAGTCACTAAGAGACAATAATTATTGCACATGGTATTACTTCCATATCGTTTTAAAACTATAAGCTTACTTTTAATACTAATTTTCTCCAAAAAGTATGATTTAAGTCAGCAAGATAAGTCACAGGTGTGGAAAAACTTGCATGTATAAACTACCTGTGAACACACACACACGATGAGCCACATTAGTTCTGAATAAGGATTCATCCAGCCTAGGACACAGTCAGCAGCGTTGTTCATTCTGAACATCTTGTCCGTTACCTTCACCCTTTCTTGCAGTAGGAGAGCCAATGAATGCCCCTCCACCTTGCGTTATCAATAGTGATGTTGTAGGCCTCACATGTATCTGCTCAGGTTGCCTATATTCATGTCAAAGAACTGCCAGCCTCTTTACAGAAGCATTTGCTACCTCTGTCATCCTTGTTGTCCTTCTCAGAACATCTCCCTGTTCTAATACATTATTTTTGCAATGACAGAGATGAAATTGCATGTAATATTCAACATACAGATGAACGATAGCCTTACACACTGAAATAATTATGTTTATATTTGTTCTCTATTCTGCTATAGTCCTAAGAATTGATTTGCTTTTTTGACTGCTGTGGAGGACTGAGCTGATGTTTTCATGGAACTACCTATTGTAACCCCAAGGTCTTGCTCTTCAGTAGTAATTGCTAATTCAGAGCCCATAATTTTACACATGAAAAGGACTGTTTCCCTGAAAGGTACCCGTACTTTACATTTATCAACACTGAATTTCACCTAGCTAATTTTATTACCTGATTACTTCTGCAATTCTTCACAGTTCGTCCTCATTGTTACTACCTGGAATAGCTTCATATCATCATCAAACATCATCACTGCATTGTTCACCTCTATTTCCAGGTATCTTACATACAGCTTTAAACAGTCTGGATCCCTCTGTGGAACTCTCCTGGTGACTTCTCCTTCATTTCAAAAACTGGCCATTTAATTACTTTATCCTCCATTTCTTGGCCATTTTCTTGTCGAGTCATTAAGCCATGTTGAAAACTCAAGCAGATCATATTGTCAGGTCACCATTTTGGTCTCTGACTCCAGGAGATCTGGAAGACTAATTCGGTTGCTTCATCCTTCAGAGGTTTGGGCATTTACTGCTTGCGATTTATTGCTGTTCAATTTGTCCTTCTGGTATTGCCATTCCTTCCTCAGCTTCTTCAAATTCAAGCAGACCCTTTGCATCTCCTCTGCTCCAGGACCACAGGTTTCCATGTGGGTATCTCCCCAGGTTTATCAGCAGCAAACTCCAACGCTAGAAATGTGCTTAGCACCTCTGCAAAGCCTTTTTCCTTTCTGAGTAGCCGTTTCATATGCTGACCATTGATTTGCCTTACAGCAGTTTCTGGTATGATTGAAGAAAAATCACTGGATATTTTGATTCTTTTAGCCTCAAACTCTTTTTTCAGTGAGGGATTTAGAACCAGATCTTGTACATCACTCACCACACAAACAAGCTGCCATGCACTGTGGGCTAGCAGTTTAGGGAGCTGATCTCAGCCCCTCTCTGCTCTGCTTCTCAGTCAGCCCAGTCACAAGGTAGATGGCTCTGTTGGAGGGTTTGTGCGAGGGTGTATCAGAAATTGGATTAAGGAAACTGAATTGTGGTTTCCTTTAATACACTGCGCACTTAATGAATATGGTGGAGAAATGAGGTTGCAGAAAAATCAAGTGCCTGTGGAGGTAAATGTCTGTTCCATGCACATCTTCACAGACAATTTTTTCCTCTTTCTTAGGGATTCAGACCTTTACCACCTTAAAAATGGAAATCCCTGAACCCAAGCACTGAGCACATGTGTAGGCTGCAGCAGTCAAGGTTTCATACAAAGCAAGAAAAACGTTTTTCTGCTTGAAAACTGACAAACGGCCCCTTCATCCAGCAAGCAACAGGCATTCAACACACCCTCTCCCCCAAGCCCTGAAACAAACTAATCACAAACTAACTCTAACACGCAAAGTTAACACTTAAAAATAAAAGCTGTCTCAGGCAGAGTTTTTGTTCCCCCCTCTTGATCTCCCATATAGTTCTGAAAGAGCCATAAAGTTCATCAGAGATTGCCATATCTCTGGACTTAATGTGGAAGGTTTTCAGGTCCCACCAGAATATTTTAGGATGCACAGACAAGTAAATGATACCCCCAGCATGTAAAAGTTTAAAGACCTCTGCATACTCGTTCACTGCACCTCTTAAGAGGGACATCAAACTTTGAATGTCTTACACATTATCCTCTTTTTACAAAACAGCACTTATTCACTGATACCTGTTCTTGGGGATGCCTTGGCACCTGCTCTGACTGAAGGTTTGCCTAAATGTCCTGCCCTCTCTTTCAATTGTGTCATCCCTGGTCTGCGCTGCACAAGATAGAGCACCATCTGTCTGCTGTGCACAGCTCTAACAAAACTTTGGATGTCCATTCTCTTTGAATGAAGAGCTTAAGTGCTACTGGGAGCAAAAACATTTTGTTAAAATATGGCATTTGGTGCACCTACCTGAAGATGCTGATTTACTGAAAAACTTCCAGCAGTGGGATTCATGCATGTGACACTCTGACAATTGTGAATTTCTTTTAAAATCAGTTTCTGTCTGTCATACCTATGTAGTTACAAAATAACAAAGGGATAATAAAGCTCAATTGTATATTCACAGTTTGAGATTTCTATTGACAGATCTTCACACTGAATGCTTCTGCAAGAAAGTGTGATTATGTAGCTCTCTGTTAAAAGAACTGAAAACCTCTCCTTTGTTAAAACTCTCTTACACACCATTTCTATCATTTGGAATCTTTTAAGGGATGTGTCAAAGTTGACAGGTCCAAATTTGGCCTCTTCTAACCAAATTATATTAGATTTAAAATTTCTTCCATGTAGGAAAAGATCCCAGCAGTCAGCCTCTCCAACACAAGGGCTAACTTCTTCGCCTCGGTCCAGGTCAGGCAAGCAGACAGCAACAATTCATCTTTTGGTAGCACAAAATGCACATTCCTGGTCGTGTTCTACACCATCCCTCTTTTTTTATGACCTAAATATTAAGTGGATAGCAGAGTGAAAATACTTGTCTCCTCATTCTCCTATGGGTTAAGTGATGTTTTTAGTTCAGCTTCTCACCTCTGACCTTCCATTCCACAGTGCAAAAGCTGAAATCTATTTTATGACAGCCATGGAAACTTAATAACAGAGCTTTACACACAATGTACAGAGGCAACCTTTCGGGATTTCTGTCTTACATCACATTGTATGGGATGAACAATGGCAGCTAATTTAACTTCTCCGATCCTTGTTTACCAGTCCACAAATTAGGTCAATAACACTTTTTAAGTTTATGGGAAAATTGGGTGTTTCACTTAATGTTCGGTTTTGCTTCACTGAGAATCCAGAAAGATTTCAAAAATAAATGCTTGTAAAGCATACTTTGAGACACTCAAATGTAAAGAGCATCAGAATAGTATTTCACCTTTGTGGATGAAAATGCAAACTTGGGGACGGTGATGAGATAAGAGCAAATTGAGCTTTGCATCCTGCTGCTGTGCAGCAGCGACCCGCTGGAGTCCTTCTGCATCCCCAGCCTCTGTAGCAAGGCTGATGTGAGTGGCTGCCACTGCTGGGCACCCTTCTCCTTCTCCCAGGCCTTGTTCCTCCTTCTCTGCTTTCATCCATCATTACCTTTTTTAAAGCACAGATCTGAACATCTGCTTGGATCCTTTGGAAACCAGGAGCCATCCCCTTGGCTCCTCGAACCCTAGCCCAAACTCTTTCTTTCCCTGATACATGGGCCAGCCTGAGTGAGGTTTCTGCAGCCAGGTCACACAACCTGCTTATATTCTATGTCACTTCAGATCTGAATCCTGTTTCCGTTCACACCGGCTTCTCTCACCACCTTTACCCAGATACAAAGAGGGTCCCCCAGGGTTGCAGCTGCTGCAGGGTAAACTTCTCCCAATGGATTTGAAAGGATCTGCTCCCACACATTTTCTCTTATGAGCAGACAGCATTAAATAGATTTAAGTCCTAGCAGAGTGTGGAGGTAGGACAGTAGAGGCTTACAAAAATCATCGTAAGAGGGGTTATCCTGACCTTAAAAGTTAAAGACATTTAAAACCAACTAGAAATATCATTCATTTAATCAGAGACCTTTCCTGCTAGGTATCCAAACACCCATCTTTATGGAGACCAAAAAGTGAAAAATACTGACTTATTCAACAAGCCCAAACTGAGTGAAATACTATTTTCATATCATCTATAGGGAGCAAATTAATATGATAATTAATACATTTGAAGCAGAAAGTAGGATCAGTGCTGGGAACTTTGAATAAAGGAATTTGAAACCAGTACAGATGGCATTAAGAAAAGTATGTAGTCACTAGAAAGAGGGTCTTAAGATCATAGCAGCTACCACAGAAGATGATGGTCTCACTGAGCACATTTGACCAGCTATCAGAAGTGCATGGTAGAGAGGAGAGAGAAAAAAAAGGCAAGTATTTTCAGCTTTGCCTCAAACCCTCATCTGGATGATCCCAGCCATTTCTTGGACCACAAGGAAACCAACTTTACAGTGAGATCAACAGGGAGAACCTGCAACTGCGTCCACGTCTGAGGAACGGACTCCCCATTTTCCTGCTGTTTCAGGATAAACAGCAGCAAAGGCACTACAGAATTCCCCCTCTGGAAAGCATTTTTCTCCTCCCTTGCAAAGGGGGATCAACCTACAGGCAACAAAGTAATTTTCTCTAGCAATGCTAACACCTCCACGCACGCTCTGAGCAATCTCTACATTTTGCTGCTCATGCGGGCACTTATTCTCCCAAAATATTGAGATAAAGGCATAATTAAAGGCCCTAAAACATCATCAAATTTGGACACTGAGATCTTATCTAAAGATAAGATCTGCCTACCACCCCATACTCCCATCCTGGCAATGACAGTCAGGCATGTGGATTTCTAAGGCAGTAAAAGGGTCAACTCATTCTAGTTACTGCTCTCCCTATCTAAAAAGAGTTGTATTTTCACAAGAAGAATCTAGTCCTAAAGAGAAGAGTTGGTTTACTGACTCATTCATTCCCTACAGCACTCTAGAATTATAGCAGGAAACTGCTGGCAATGAAAGATGTTTCAGCCAGTTGGACAAGATGCTGCTTCCACATGCCAGTGAAACCATAGTGCCCACAGCAGTCAAAACAGTGCTGAGCTGTGGTCTGGCTCTTCACTCAAATTAGCCAAGGAAGAGTTTGTTTCCTGAAAGAAGGGGGAAAACAACAACAACAACAAGCCCCATCTCCAGGCGCAGGGAGCCGTCCTCCTTTCTTTTCGGCTAAGGACTTGGCCAGGCCAATCCATATGGCTCAAGGTTGCTAGGAAACACCGTCCTCTCCGTTCTTCTAGTGAGAACCTCATCGTAGGGATCCATACATCACCTCCAGGTTGCTAAGAAACCTCTTTCCTTCTAGCCTGATGAAAATCTGGCCACAGCAAACCACACAGCATCACCTCAGGGATAATAATAAACACATAAATTTAAAAAATGCATAAATAAATAAATCCAGGGCAGAATGGACATCAGGAAAACATGTCTGGTTCAGCAGTACAGGTGGTCACCTTCTCCCTGGCTCAGAAAGCTCCCTAACCTTAGCATGCTTAACAAGAATCGTTAAACCTCTCTACCATATCCAACAGCAGCTGCTATAGCCTTAATCATAAATGTTTAAACAATTAGCTGGCAGATACCTCCTCTGAAAGGCTGCAAAATCCGAGTTAAAACAGATCTTGAAGCCTAGCTCAAAGGGTGTGAAAGTTGCATGCCAGAAGTGTGTAGAGATGGTATCGAGCACCAGGAATACCTCATTGATTCCTAC
Source organism: Tinamus guttatus (assembly GCF_059628265.1). Classification (NCBI taxonomy): domain Eukaryota; kingdom Metazoa; phylum Chordata; class Aves; order Tinamiformes; family Tinamidae; genus Tinamus; species Tinamus guttatus. The sequence goes on along the minus strand of NW_028288794.1, from coordinate 5,906,913 downwards.
TGCCTGAATCTGTTGCACCAATGCGATTTCAAATAAGCCTGTTGTGCCTAAAGACTGGGGGTAAATGGGGCGAGTAGGCCTGAGGGTAAATGGAGGTTTAAAAGGCACATTAGGAGTGATAAAATTATCAGAATCTCATAGGTGATTGAAAGCCTTAGAGATTACCAAGAAATGCCCTTAATTTGCTTAACATCTCCCCAAAACTTTTTCAATATTTTTGTGAAATATTATTGAAAGCAGGTGGAATTATTGTGAGTTATGCAATTGGAAGGAAAACATGGTCCTTGTTTTTCCTGCAGCTGTTGCTGTCCCTACTTCATAGCTAGGTCATTTCTATCAAAACCATCCCGTCCACCTCAGGGTCTTTCTAAACATGGTTTTCCCTGCGAGCAGGGCCCGCCCTGGTGCCTTCACCTCCTTGTTTATTCCCTCTTGTTCTCCTCCCACTGCTTTTCAGTCTTTTTTTCTCAATTCAACTCTCTCATTCCATCAGTTTATGGAATTCCATCAGTTTATCTCAGACAGGAAACAAAGCGTGTAGGCCCACTCCAAAGTACTGCTCTTTGATTTTTCTTGTTTTAATTATATTGGAATTGTTTTAGGTATTTGCAACATTTGTCTTAAGCAGTATTCTGATATATAGAAGGCACACAAAGTCAGACTCTAAATGATCTTGCCATGTATGCCCCTGAATATCTACTGGAGGAGCAGGGTGAGGGTAAAGAGTGATTTTGAGATCTTCCAAACCCGCCCGCATGTGACCCTGTGCCACGTGCTCTGGGTGTCCCTGCGTGAGCAGGGGGGTTGGACTAGGTGATCCCTGGAGATCCCTTCCAACCTCAACCCTTCTGTGATTCTGTGATGCCAAGCAAAGCTACAGGAAAGAATCAGGCCCTGTGAAATGCAGGAAATGTCACACCTGCATACGCCAAAACATAGCAGATGCTATGCAATAACTGAAAAGGATTCGGGACCTTACATAACCTTCTGGTAGTTCGGTAACCTTGTCATACAATCCCTTTTCCCAACTTCAGCTTTTCTAACCAACATAAATGACTTTTTCTCCAGAAAGACAGCTACAGAATACTGCAAGCAAACTGTCTCAGCAATATAAATAATAAACATCCTATTTGCAAAGGCAAGACACAGAAAGACTTCTACATTAGTAGCAAGAGAAAGATTATGTTGAACAGTTATGAAAGTAAATGCTAAAATAAATTACTGCAGTTGTATGTTTTTAATATTCCAAGTTACATGACAAAGTCAAATAATAGGCAAGGTTAAAAGAGTGGAAATATGCAGCATTTGAGAATAGACAGATGATATTTATCTAAATCTTAATTTAGTGATAACACTGAAGAATTATTAAGACCACAAAGCAAAGATTTGAAACAGATATTTTATCAAGATTATATTATATAGCATTTGTAACTGTGTGGTAGATTATTGCATTTTCCTGTCACCAAAAAGGTGGTGAAAGATAATATTAGAATTATTGCAATATCTATATGCACATTTTCCAATATGAATAGTATGCTATAAACATAATTCATCCCACTACTGCATGATTATGTTGAAATAATATAACATGCCCATAAATGAAGAGAAATGGAGTTGAATTGCCTTACCAGTTTGCTGTATTGAAGTACAGTCCAAGAAGATCAGAATAAAAATGGGGATATTTAGTAAATACTACAGCAATAGTTTTAATCAAATATCAAATATATGTGGAAATGAAACTGCAGATACTTAAATATTTATCACACCAGGTACTTCATTTACACTGTAGAAAATAGTCATATCAAGGGCAGAAATGAAATATGAAGTTAGCTTATGTAGTGGATAAAATGGTGAGGAAAGCAAAAAAAATTGCTCTGTAAAAGTCTCAAAATGAAAAATAAGATATGTACAGCCCCATAATGACTTATCATTTAGATAAACTGAAGAAGCCAGAGAGAAAAATGGATATGCTCGGTATGTGAGATGTACTTCTTGTATTGGAAAAAAAATCGTACGTAATTCAGATGTATTACAGCTATCTGACTGTATACAACATGTTAAGATAAGCTGTGAGTAAAATGGTTGTGGATGAGGAAAAAGAATTGCCTCAGAGCTAAAGCGGGGCTCTGAAACACAGGGTCAAATAGTTCAATTCTTGGTCTTGCTACTATCCGATAGAGAATTCTCGAGCAAGTCATTTAACTCAGTTTTATCTCCTACATCTGCATAATAGATATACGATTATCAGGTCCCTCACCAGGATGTTATGAAGTTTAATGGTCTTAACATTGAGGTTTTTGGGGGTAGAGTTCTACATAAACACAACTATTTTATTATGACAGATGGCAGCATCTTTCAGTTAAAAATGCAACCAGGTTTCACTTACAAATTATTTTCCCTTATAGCTTTGGCTTGATAAGTGCCTTGGCTTAAATTGCTATTTTCTTTTCCCCTCCCTTGAATGCATAAGACATTACATCTGTTTCTGTCAATAAAATTGACTAAGAGAGAAAAATATGAAGGAAAGTAAAATGCCAGAGGACATGTCTGTGCCACACGCTGGAACCTGCTGCAGAGGCTGCAGAATTAATGCCAGTCAAGCTGACTGCAGTACTAGAAGGATCCCTAAGCTAGTGAGTTAACTTTCACAGTGCTGCTGAGGAGAAAACCATCCTCCCAAACAATAAGGAAACCTCTCATTGATATCATGAAGCAGGAAATATACATGAGATGCTTAAAACAATCAAATCTGAGGAAACTATTCAACTAAAGCAGTTTCAGAATACTGGCAGTATCCTTATTTCATGTGCAAAACTCAAGTAGTTTAACCGCAACAGAAGTATGAGTATCATCAAGCTTATACAGCCCAGATAAAAAACCAAATTTTATTAATTATTAAAAATGCATAGTTAATCACCACATGAGTGATCCAAATGCAGGTCAGGAGACAGCTGGATCTTTCAGAACAAAGCACTCATCCAGCAACAAGTCCATCCTGCTCATGAAGGAAGCAGACTAATGCAACACTGCAGTCCAGTCTCCCTGCCAAAGATCTGGGCACTTAGCATGCCCCGCACTACTGACATTCTTCTTCAATGGAGCTGGCAGGACCAGCAACGAGACCTCTCGGAACGCCGACTAAAGTGCAAATGAAGGGAAAAACAGCCTGGGGATTGGGAGAAGTCTGTAGTACGTGTTAGAGGGAAAGTAAACAAATTCTCACTTTTCCCTTTCTTTGCATGTAAGTAGCTGCTAGTAATAGATTTGTAGGATTATTACAAAGTTCAGCATTGGTAAATATGGGCTTAGACTGTAAATTCCTAACCTGGAACACTGATATTCCCCTAGAAAGTTGTTAAGAATCAAGACACTGAGCTGTGCCTGTTACAGGAAAAGTCTTTCCTAGGAACTGAATGAAACAGAAAAACTGAGAGAGGGAAATTGTAAGGAAATACAAATCACAGTAAAATCAAAGTGAGAGAAGAGATGGAGAGGCATACAGACAGGCAAACATTTTACTTTATAAAAACTCGCATTATAAATGGGTTCTTGGCTGCCATTACGGGCACACTTCCTCCAGCACAACCCTTTGGTGGTAAAGTGGAGATGCATCGAACACAGCAGGGCTGCTGGGAGCAGGCAGACGTTGCTGCCTGGCCTCTAAGCAGGGTCTAGGCTGCCCGGTGACCGTGCGCGCCGCCGGGCCGTGACGCGGCGCGTCCGTGCTTGCTGCACGAGCACAGGGGACCACCTCTGTCCTGCCCCGGAGCCGGCTGTTCTCTCCTTACGCACAAGTCTAGCAGCACAGCATGTCTGTTCATCAAGTCCTTGAGCACCTACAGCACACTTAGGGAGACTGAAATTCATAGACAAAACGTGCCTGTCCAGTGACATATGCCTGTTTGCCAACATGTGCCAGGAGCAGTGCCACACCAGCTGCCATCTCCACCTTCCTTGTGCCTCGTCTCCTCCACAGGACTTAGCCACGCCAAAGACCAGGAAGGAAGGGGCAACATAACTGCTTTCCAAAACCATTCCAAGCAATAGGGAGCATGTTTCCCCCCGGACTCCCAGATGCTTTGGGGTAAATTTTCCAGGCTGTAAACAGCAAAGGATAGGAAGACACAGAAGTCCTTGGGCTGAGCACTGGTTGAGTGCAACCATGAGCCATTGGACTTGTGAAGGTCTGACAGCCCTGTAAGGGCACACATTCCTTTCTTCCAAGTGTCACACACACCCCTTCAAGGGAGGGAGTTTCCCATTTGTTTTTCTCTTTGCCTGGGAATGCATGAAGAAGAAGAAAAGGGGGCATCCTCCAATGCTTACCCAGTCTGCCCCTTGTTATAGTCCAATTTTAAAGTGCCCGGGATACTAAGAGAGAATTTTCCCCAGAAACACAGATCTAGGTTACATGGTGCCTAAGAGGTAGTGATTTTACCAGTGTGAGAATAATCCCTCACTTGCAGGAGCTGGTTGTGCCAAGGTTGTTGTAGAGATTGGAGCTGAGATAGGCAAAGGCACTTTGTCACTTGGCAAACTTCACCTTTCCTGCAGCCCCTTGTTTGAAATTGCTCCTTGCATCCACGCAGAGGGATCCTGTGGCGCTTCCCACATTGTGGGAGGTGTCAGATTGAACACACGGCTAGTGCTTGAGGGAAGCCAACATCTCTCACAAGAATGCAGGATGCGGCTGAGTCCCCTGTGGCTGCTGCTCTTGTCTTTTTTGCTCAGCAAAACAGATTCTGCCAAAAAACCCTCATACTTAGCAGTCCGCAAAGTCCTCAGAGACACTGTAGCAACATGAGTGCACAGTTGTTCACTCTGGGTCTGGAGGGATGGACCCACCAAATCCCAAAGGATGGAACAAGGATGGAAACCGCACTCAAACCCAACTGCTAAATAAAGTAAGTTTCCACTAAGAAGCACAAAATCCAAAATAAGTATCCCAAAAACAAACCATTATAGTCTGAGCAAAACTGAACATAGTCAAGAGAAGCAACTGGAAAGTAATTACACTGAAGAGCCCCATGAAGGGCCCCAGGGAACAGAGTATTGGACTTAACTGTATACTGCATTTTGGAAAAGTTGCCTTGGAGCCAGAACATCATTGCTGAGATGATTCGTCACTTTGCTCTTCTTCCTCCAAGCCAGAATCTCTGGCAGAATTTCATCTGCTTCTGGAGTGAATGCGGCATGGCAGCACATGGCAGAAATTAGCAGAACAAGGCACCCCAGCTATCTCTACTCTGGTAGCAATTTCCAAAGCAAGTATCTGAGTTTTCTGCCAAACATTTGGAAGAGAAGTTTGCATTTTTGTTTGTTTGTTTTAAGGAAAGTTAAAACTGTTGCAGAATCTTTGAAATAAAATAGTTTCTTTAGGCAGAGAACTTTTTCTTAAATCAAAAACAATGTTAAAAAAAATCCAAGGGTTTAGCAAGGGCAAAGGATTAGACATCTATGTGGAAGGAAAATTAAGTTAGGCTCTATGGCTTCAGATTCTCAACATATGTAAGAGATTATACATAGAACTTAGATGCTTCTGGAAATTTTCATTCTAGTAGTTCACCAATTTCTGCTTTCTCTTTCTTTGAAAGCAAAAGTTGTGGTTTTACTTGAACATTAATGGTGAAAAACAGCCAACAGCACTAAGCAAAACTTTAGAAAGGAAAGCACAGACAGAATGCCAGAGGAATAAGATTCATCTTAAATAAAATAGTGAGACCTGCTGTTCTTCATTTTAAAACTACAAGCATAAAAAAATGTTCCAAACCTACCATAACAATGCGATATGGTCATCAGAAGTAGCTCTTCTCCAAATAGAATTTCCTCTGACCTATAGCAAAGAGATCAAATAGGTAAAGATCAGTAAAAAACAGTGCAGTCTCATGTTTAAAGAAAAAAAAAAAAATACACAGCTCACTGGCAGTGAGGCTCATGCAGAGCATGCCATGGACTTATCTCTAAGGGAGATAAAATGCAGTGAGGCCATGGATTCTGCTCTTTCTTGGGAAAAAAAAATCTTGGAAAAAAAATAATTCAACAAATTAAACGATTTTCTTTTGCTGTATAAATCCTTTCACCTCAGCTGAGCAAGATAGTATTTGCTAATGTACAGTTCATGTATGAGCTTCCAGGTCCCCGTACTTGCTGACTGCAAACAGGGTTCAGCTTTCCAGCACTTTCAGCAAGATATTAACCTTGTTTCAATTGCAGTACAAATTTTCTATTTGCCTACTCCAGTTTGAATTTTATAGACATATAAAAATCTGCGAGAGTTTGGGCTCAGTGCCCGCTTTTCACTGCTTATTTTATGTTAGGCATACAAATGGTACAGCCAAAATAATGAAAACCAATGATATTATCTTGTAAATTATAGTATTTGCAAATATAAAATAATAAAGTAATAAACGTAATAAATGTAATAAAATAAGCAATGGAAAGAAATCTAAACCATGCAAAATACCAGACATAACTAAGTGTAAGCATGTTGACCGCTATGCTTAAAATGGTAAAACACCAATTCCAGACTGAAAATGATCTTGTTGTATTGCTTTTCCCCAAATGAGCATAGGGCTGCTTCCCAGCTCTCCTAAAGTAAAAGATGCGTAAGTAAAGGACATGGATCATTCCAATAATTGTGCCCTTTCATTATCTTCCCTGCCCAGAAAAGTGCTGGTAAAGCTAATGCCCAAATTTTGCCTTTAATGTGCAACTTGCTGTGTGACTTCTGAGATAATCAGTATGGAGTTTTATACTGAAACAAACCTGTAGCTTTGAAAACAAGAATATCGGCTTAAAAGTATACCTCAACCTCAGAGAGTCCTAACTTATACACAGAAATTTGTAACAGCAATGACAAGTTTCAAATACAGACACACATCTTGGAATGGTGCATAATTTAAAGTGACTGTGACGGAAATTTTTAGATCATAATGTGAAAAAACTCATACCTTTCAGCAAGAATAGCAGAAAGATAGGCAAACGTCACCTCACTCACATTCGAACATTTGTTTTGTTAGAGGTAGATGTGTTGGCATGAGGCAACAAAGTCTAATTTAAAGGTCCTCACGAGAAAAATGCGGGCGGCTGCCGTTACTGCCATGACTCAGATTACTAGCACAGGCCTCATACACTGTTCATCACTGCACTGAGGGCAAATGTGAGGGCAAATGCAGGTGCATTTAAAGGTAGGTGTACATTTCATTCATGCATTATTAGTCTAATTCACAACAACAAATTTATGCCATAAAATCCTCCCTTGCTAATGACATTTAGAAATTTATCATAAAGCAGGAAGGAAATAGCCAGAGTTCAGCCAGCAATGTAACAATAACCCCCCGTTTGGAAGGCCAGCACGGAACAACACATTCAGAGTTCCTCAGAATGTTCCAGATTGCAATGAAAAGCACAAACTGTAGTTAAAATATGTCTTCACTATAAATGCATTGGGTCATTTACCTTAACAATGTGAACGTGCTCTCATTATCATGTTCAACTTGATTAGTGTGTAGTCTAACATTTAAAAGTGCACTTCAGATGGAAGAAGGTATGAATGCATGATTGGTTCCTAATAAATTGAGCAACCCCCTAATGAACTGTGAGGGATCTAGAAGGAACTGGTAGATACTAGACACAGACGCTCAGAATCCAACCAAAAGTGGTAACAGCAAGAGGGAGACAGAGCAGAATTTCCTGCCTGCATTTATAAACTGTACTGTAATACCCACTGCTAGCACAATATATGGGAGGGCTCTGGGAGAAAGACATTATCAGAAATTTGCTGGGGAAAAGATCTTTATTGTCAAAAATGCACATGTAAATACTACAGTCATGGCCACTCTAGCCTATGTGATGGGAAAGGGTGTTACACAAAACTGTATCTTTTAGCTGAGCAAGAAAACAACATTCCCTCTGAGATCTTCTGTTTAAATATTACCAACACACCAAAACAAGTAAAAAATAAAAGAGCTATGTTCAGGAGCCTGAGCTGACACAACAGGAAAGATAAAGTACTTTAGCTCAGCAATAATAAAAAAAAGTTCAAGTCCATAGCCCTTGATAAAGACAGAAAAGAGTTGTTCTTTACAGAACAGGAAAACATGATTAGAAACAATGGATTTAGATGACATACAAAAAAGAGCGAACATAAGAAGCTTGTCCATACAACTGAAATGTATTAGGCTGCAAAATTCTCTGTGGAAAAAGCAGACTTGTCTTCTACAACTAAAGCTCTGAAGTGAGTTAATTGGAAGAAAGAAAAGATCACCTCAGGATTCTGCAGCTCTGTGTTAGCAGCGAGAGGTGTCTGGTGGCATTTCTAGCGGTCTGAAATTTAGTCTTGGTGGACTACATCTAATGGATCTTTCAGGATCCATTTCCTTCAAAAGTATTGCCCATTTGACTCCCCCCCCACACTAGCTGCTATATTTCCCAGATGCCAGAACTGCCCCACAACAGCACTTCTTCCTGCCTGCCCTCAGCAGCATCAACAGGTAACCTCAGTTCTGCTGACAGCTGGAAAAATATCAGCATAACCACTGGAACCTGCTCTGCACACAGAAAGGATTCTCAGAAAGCAGGTTACAGCATGGAGAATATAGCTATGGGCCAGAGCAAAACTTCCTTGTCAAATAATCAGAATTTACTAGATTATGACTTACTGCAGAGGAAAGTAATGAGTTAATTTTGCTTTCAGTAATAATATGAAACTTAATCATATTACGTATTTATTGACTGGAAGTTATAAACCCCCAATTTTACAAAAGAAAGGACTGTTCTGCAATCTCTTAGGTTTACTCTCCTCTGTTTTCCAATTGCTCTCTCTCCTTACTACTCCCTTTACCCAGATAACAGTATCTCTCAGAAATAACATTATATGGGATTTCACTCTTACTCTGTTCATCTATGTCCTTAAACCTTGTTGGCTGAGGATTTATGAGAAGGTAGATTAGTTTTTTTTTTTTCTCCTCTCCTGCTTACCTTTAAAAGGGAAAAAAAAAAAAAAAAAAAGATAAGAATGCAGGTAAGTCAAACTTACTTATTGCACATTTTTTTCCTCCCCAAAAGGATTAGTGCTCCGTGTTTTATAACTTCCCCCACCCCTTCACATGCAAGGGACTGTTCAGCTGGATTGTGTTATTTTACATATCCCTGTACAAAGTGAGGACTAGATGACAGTGACCGTGGTTAGCTGCAGCATGCCAAGGCTTATATCTTTATTGGGGGACTTACTAAACAAATACCCTGCTCTTCCCGACTCATGATTGCTCTCTCCTGGTAGCTGGCAGCTACCACCCCTGTCACTGAAGTTGTAGGTATGGAAAGAGAGTTTTCTCACTCGGGGGAGATATACTTCATCAGAGGGTAACAGCGGGATCGTCTGCTAGGAGCAGTACCTCTCATGAAAGCTGCAAATACCAAACAGGAACAGCATAAACTTAATGACTCTCTATCCACACCTGCACTTGACCGAAACTGTGCACTCTCCTACGAAACAAAGAAATGGACTCTGGCAATAACCCTGTCAGCCCGCCTCAAAAGACAGCGGAATAAATGGTATTCATCTCAACAGCAAAAACAACAAGAGCAGGCTTGTTCTGGTGTTCCTCAACAGCATTGACTGGGTGCTCCTCGTAGAGCCAGCAGCTCCTCAGATTCATGTTCAGAAAGTGAGAAGGTGCCTTTGTATAGAGGAATAATTGTCCCTATGCTGGAATTGCCAATTGGGCTGAATTTAATAAGGGTGTGCAAATAGGCTTTATGCATAGCTTGGGGTAAATCCTGCCATGCCTCCCTTTTTCTGTCTCTGACTTGAAATTGAGAGTCTCGGCTGAAAGCATTGTGCATTTTTACAGTACTGTTAAATATTCACTACTGGTGCTGTTTCAGAGAAACAGAAACAGACAGGGAACGTATGATGAAAAGAGATGCCCATGATAAGATGTTTGGCAGAAGATGCCTAAACAATGAGAAAAATATACCTGTGTAGACAAAAATAAATAAATAAATAACCACATGAAGGGAAAAAAAGAAGTTATAAACACTCTGGGTGTTCACATGGTGTATCATGGGCACGTACAACTGGAAAAAAGGCTACTTGCCACCGTCGCATGGTGGTGTGCCAGCGCTAGTAAACCCATTCTCTCCATATTCCAAACATGGCCAGACTTCTGAGGGACTAATGACTTTTCTTTCATCCAGAAAAAAAACAAGAATAGCTATTCTTTTACAATTTCCTACATGAACAATCTCATTCTGTCTGAAGAGTAACATTTTGTTTAGTCCCCTTTGAAGTGGGCTAAGTTAAACTGCAGAAACACAGCCATTGAAGAAAAAAACAACAAAAAACCCCATTGTGCAAGGCAGCTGGAAAAGCTATTTCAATTCAAACTCTCTCCTACTTCACAGTACCTTCCTCCTGCAGGTGAACTTCTCCGCATTGGTGGAACTAACAGAGGATGTCCATACACAACCTAGTGCAGAGCCCACCTGTTCCTGAAGAGGTTAGACTAGGCACAAGAAGCAGCCAAGGTGCATTAGGTCAGCCCTCCCATTCCATCATGGGCTAGTATTTTGCTGCTGCAGTATAACTATATTGCTTTCAATACAGAAACTGGGACACTGCTTTGCTACTTGCCACATTTGCACAAATAGAGCTCTGCTCTCTCCCCAAGATAATCATTTATCATATTAATCATTTATCAGCTTGGTAGCTAAATGTTCTGTTTATGTAGTACCTACAAGTCTGTGGCTGAACACGCATCAACAAGCTGCCTAAATTATTAAAAGCATTTCCACTTAGCAAAATTTATTTTAAAATAAATAGTTATAGTTAAAAAATTCCAAATCAAATGCTATCACAGCATACCTTCTGGCACTCGTTATTAACAGGTTCTCTCCAGTGGCAGGAGGGGCACAAAAGCCCAGTGAATAGGTTGCACCTCTAAAGAGAAGGAAGGAAGAACTTGGCAGGAAATTTGGCACGTGATTTTGGAGAAATCTTTTGAAGCTTCAGTCTTTCTATCTGTAAGACAAGACTAAGGATGCAGAGTTTGACAGGGCAGTAAAATATAGCAAGAAGACAAGTTCTGCCTAAGGGTTCAGCATTGTTACTAGTATAACTTCTCAAGTCAACTTAATGGATTATGCAGGTCATCAGATCCTTGGGGAGAAGCAATGAGGAACACAAGTATCCCACCTGCCCCACCAGTGGTAGAGATTTAAGTTTACTCAAGCTTTCTTCTGCTAAGCACAATTCAAGCTTCACATCTGCTTACAACTCTACATTTTTGGAAAGTTGTTGCATAGAGGCAAATTTGCAGGCCAGAGAGCTGCAACAAAAATTAAGCGGGCCAGAGAACTGCAACAAGTGCAACCACCTCCTGCCCAGGCCTCCCTGCCCACCATTCCAAGCCTGGGAGCTCTTGGAATCTTTCACTACAAAGCCTGGGGTGCTGTGGCTTCAGCTACATAGTTTCTGTCCTTACCCACACAAAGTCAGTTTTTATGACTCACAGAAACCCCTTTGTGTGTATGTGAATTACTGGCTTTTCAATCTACAGTGAGGGAGGGGAAGAAAAAAAAAAAAAGGAAGAAAAAAGTAAGACAAAGAAAAGCTTAGCTACTTATAGTCTTGTGCATTTGACTACGTGTTTACTGTCAGAACTTGTCTCAGTTAATACCTGAATCTCTGCCAGACTGGTGACAGACAGAATATGATCTATCTTAAGATACATATTTTTTGTGAGGTGACAACTGGTAGTCTGTAAATACTATGTGCAATAATAGAAACAGTAATTTTGACATAGGTATGTGTTTCAAAAATATTTTAAGTTTCCCTATATTTTGAATTCTCTTTGCAATAAATACATGATCATTGATGCCAGGAGTTGCTTCATCATATTTTGAGATGCACAGATTTCAGAAAATACTTAGTTCACTGCATTACAAAATACGTAAATATGTTAAAACATTACCTTGTTGCCCAGTTGTTTTAGTTTTGCCTATAGCTCCTAGTAAAAAAGACACAACCTGAAATCTCCAAATACATCACGACACAGGACACCAAAACTAATTAGAGCGAAGGAGCAAGTGGAAACTTGATAAATTTTCCCAGCTAATTGCAAGGTACTTCTCTCAATGAGACAAACAAAAGCAAATAAGACTGAAGCAAATGAAAAAGCTCCATATTTAAGCCTTCCATTTGGTATTTTCCGTACATTTTGTAGCACAATTTCTTCACACAGCATGTTTAAACTTAGACATTCTTAAACTTCAAAATGATCCATGTATTGCAAGGGGCTTAACCGCCATGTGCGAGGCAACCTAGGGCATTCGCAACACTATTTCTCATTTGCATCTCCTGGAGCCCAATTCTTCAAATGACTACATCAAAATGATTACATCCCTCTGCCTTTCATGGTTGTTACAGTTTTATCATATTTCTCTGCCTGTTTTAGAGCATACTGTGAGACAGTGTTGGATTATACAATGAACTTCCTTAAACCAAAGTAATGCTACTCAGAAAACACCCCTTCTTCTTCATTGTCTCTGGTAGGGTGCCGATCCTATTTAAAAACAATGAAAAATTTTGTTCTTTGTTGTTTTTTATACAGCTGTGTATTGAAGGCTCATTTTCTACTTTGATTTCTTTAAACTTCCACATGTTAAAGGAGAATAAATGTACGTTCACAGGATGGTGAAACACAAACACCAGAAAATCTTAGGCTCTAGTCAGTCCTATTCAGCCCCTTTTTTTTTTTTTTTTTTTCCCCTTCACTGAGCTTTGCATAAAGCTAACCCAAACCCACATGGATTTCTATAATATCCAAAAAGAATGACAATGACTGATGTGATGTAGGTGGAAACTGCCTGAAGAAACCTAAATTGTAACAGGAAAAAAAAATGACATTTTAGATTTTAAATGTTACACAGTTTTTATAAAGCTTCAGTCAATTTATTTTATTTATTCTAATGAAGAGCATTACAACTGCTTTACTGCACTGAAGCAAGCATCGATCACACCATTAATCACACCTTGTGAATAGTCACAAATCAAGTTCTAACAGCAAGCACTGAATCAGGAGCAATGAAGCATAAACTCCTTCACAATTTATGATCTCTCCAATTGCATCTTTTCAACCATTAAATTGCAAGATACCATAAATTTTTATCTTCTTCACTTCAGTCACATTATTGATTCTGCCTTGTGAAATATAGAATAGCTGTAAATCTAGGCCATTGAATTAAATTTAAAGTCTTGACTTCAGAAAAGAAACCCAACACACTGCCATGGCTGTTAATTTACACTGAGGAACAAATGATAGAAACATTAAAATTTAAATGGACAACAGGGATTTCAAACAGCCATAGTTCTGTCAATCCTAGTCCTTGTCAACCTTGAGGGCTTCTCTTTTAGTCAAATTTTAGAATGCAAAATGTAATAAAGCAGGAATTCCAGGCGGATGCTGAAGAAACCTCCTGCAAACATGTAAATAATGACGAGGCTAAAATCAAATCTAACTGAATAAATGTTTAGCCTTAAAGTCAGCTTTAAAATGGCTCCACTGAATTCAGCACAACCTACTTAACAAAAAGAGTGAAGTGTTTCAACATGCAAGTAATATAGGCATGCTAGTGACGGCACATGTATAGTCATCAAGTTCCTGGTGAAAAAAGAAATCACCGTACCATACCTGCAAGACTTCTGGACAGTGTTTAGGACAGTACAGACAGGCTCTTCAAGGAGCTATGTAGAAAGCAAAAGAAAGACCCACCTTGGTGGAAGATTCTGTGGATAGGTAGAAAAATGAAATGGAGATAGAAATAGAAGCTCCCCAGAAGTGGAAGGATGTTAAAGCAGAGCCAGAAGATATTGTGTGCAGGAAGAAAACAAAGGGTCTGACCTAGGTTTCCAGGGTAGCGGCACAGAAGGAACAGCTTCCTGGCAGCCTCATGGACTGCACAGGTGAGAACTGTGCCATGTCAGTGCCAAACATTGTGGGCCCACCACTACCACCCCACATGCCCTGGCTTTGCAGTAGCACATGCAGAGCTCATGGTCTTCTCACAGCCTCTGCAGTGTTACTTACAGAAGTTGGACTTTTGCTACTGCCCTGCAATGCAGTTTGGCCTACACCAGCGCAGGAGACTCCTCTTGCAGCTGTGTAAGGAAGACACAAGGATGGGGAAAAAGGTGGATGAGATGAGACAAGGGTACAGATAAAGGCTTCAACCTAAGTCTACGCCACACTGTCAACATGGTTGGAAGTTGCCTACAAGTACTGTGTTGTCTTTTGAGCTAAGTCCCACCAATACTTAATCACACAAATCAAATAAACTACAGGGGAGGTCTGAAGAATTTGAAGGCTCAAGCACTGGAACTGAGAGGTGGCACCATTCCTGTTTGGCCAGCACGTACCTATTTAGTAGTTACCTCCCCTTTGTTTCCTCTGACAGCCCTTGCAGCCACTGAGTTCTCTCCCAATTCCTTGCATGTATAAGCAGCTCTCCAAATATAGATTCTGCAATTGTTATTATGCTTTTTCTTCAGCTCACTGTTACCCCTTCTGTATATCAATTCAAGGGTCAGAAACTGCACAGTCCTTAAGGAATTGAAAGCAATAAATATAAAACCCAATTTTAAATCTATCTTTTTGCAAAACCCATTACCATAATCATACAAGAATATGTCATAGCACTTCAGGCACTGAGATTATTTGGCATCACGCTTAGCAGAGGTACAAGAAACTAGAATTTACATGAAAAATATGCCATGAATGCCTACAAAAATGCAGAAAGCAGTGACGGTGTCTTCATGTTATACTCGCACTCCCAGTATGCTAAACAGAGCGTTCCTGGGCTGCCATTTGTCACTAGAGGGATGAGTTCTGACCACCTGGGATAGATGTTGTTCATACTGAGACTTAATAACTGTGTGCTATGTCTCCATTCCCCAGTGCCGGGAACACGCACCTCCATAGTGTTTTCCATGAAGAGCTGCCACTTCCCAGTGAAGAGAAAAACATACTTCAGCACTGACTGAGCTAATGCCCCATGGAATCCTTCTACATGAAAGCCATACACATATATGAAGTAATATGACTTCTACAAGTTCAGCTCAGATCATGTGCTATGAAATTCACAACTTTACTATGCCAAATAAACACACCATTGATAATGGGCATTTCTCATCATACTAATACTACGGGCTTTGTACTTCTACTGATTGAAAAGTATTTTGATAATTAATGTCACTTGAACTTCAATATTATGACTGATAAGCTTTCCTGAATCATGCAGTGCCTATCCAAAATATGCCCCTTCTATATTAATTACTGTTTAAATTAAGTTAATTGATAACTGAAGAGTAGCATCTCCTTCCCTTTTAATATCTTAAAATTTTTCTGCCGAAAGAGTAAAGTTACTTGTATTAGTTCAGGGAAGTGAATAGGAAGGAAGCTATATTGCTTTTTTGACTTGGTTCCACCACTAATTAAATTCCATGAGACAATCAATTAGCTAGGAATAGGGCAAAGACTGGACACAAGAGACAGGTTACTTTAAAAATATTCTTACACCACTCAACAATAGATGGCCAATCTCAACCGGGTCGTGTATACAGCCCCACATCCAGAAGTTTGAAGGCTGTTCTAAGAATCACCTGAAACTCCTTTGAATTACTTTCATCTGAGGTTTGTTTATTAAAATTGCAGGAGAGAGGATTTCCATAGACTCCAGGCAACCTTTTTTTGCTGCTAGCAGAATATCTGTAATCATAGTTTCTTTTATTTCTTATCTGAAACAGAAAATAAAAAGCAGCAATCAAACACCAAACCCTGAATATGAACGAGCACAAACTTTCAAGACTAGACAGTGCTTCTATGTAAAAGCCTTTTCACAAGGTGGTTCCCATGTTTCTACAGATCAAGCTCATTCAAAGGGAATGAACTGCAGCCCAAAAGGGAGAGGAGTTATACCTGTTACTGCCCTCGCAAAATTCTTCCTCGTTTTAGCATTCACGTCCCCTCAAAAATGAACAAAAACCCAAACAAACAAAAACCAACCAAAAACACCCCACTAAAACCTGTTAAAGAAAAGGAAAATGGTTTAGCAGCAGCATGTTATTGGTTGCTCAAAATTCCTGCTTTAGTTCTTACAAAGATGTTGTCAAAGCTGATGCTTCTGTAAGAGGGCCATGAACAGGCCATGAACATTCTCTAAGAGGAAAAGGCACCACAAGTAGAAATCCTTAAATATATCTCAGTTACAATTAATGTAGGACAGATATAGTATTTACCTCCAAGTTGTTCAGCTGAACTTGTCCATGACAAACCACCTTCTCTCTTCTTCTGGAGAAGCACAGGTGAAGAACATTGCTTTCTCCTAATAACACCTACATAAGAACAGCTGCAGTTCCACCATGCATCTAAAACAAAAGCCTCGGTTTAAAAAGAAAACAACTTTCATAAGTCAGAATTCCTGAGCTAGACCCATACCTGAATCTGTAGCTGAAGTTCATATTTAAAGAGATTTGGTTTTACTTCTAGCTTTTTTTCTTCATCGCTGAATCATTTGATCCAAAAAGTTTCCGAATAATTCAGCGACTTACTCTGAAACTCACTACAAAGTGTAACATCTGCACACACCTTTGCATAAAAATGTCTGTTTCAAAAATAAGGGCAGTCTTGATCTAATTGATTAGGTGCTCCACAACTGTCTATTACAGTTTTCTGTATGTTCCAGAACCTCTCTATAACTGTATATATACACTCAGGATTTAGGAGCAAGCAACTGCTGTCCTTAGAGTGAACTGAACTTCTAAGATGCTGAGAATCCAACTGAGAACAAAAAATTACTGGAAGGTTGAAAACAGCCCAAAGCACAAAATTACATCAATGGGTGCTTTTTTCCTGACTATTACTCTGTGAGGAAGAAGCACCCACATACTAGAATCAGCCCTCCAGCATTACAGAGCAGAGCAACAGACTGTCATCTGAAAGGAGAAATGCTGCAGCATCTATTTAATGCTCCTTCTCCACTTTGGTGCTGGATCAGCAGCTCAGTGGAGAGCACTGCATGGCTCGCTCTGCCCTTCCAGAGAAGCAGCATTCTCCAAATTTGCCCTTGGGCTTCAGAAGGATTCTGCCTTGCACAGCACTGGGCTTTTAAAAATGACTGTAATGGTCTCTTCCTCCTTGGCCATATGCTGTCCCACAGGCTAACAGTAACTACAGCAAATACTGAGTTAGGTTTAGTATTATTTTCCAAATATCCCTTACAAGATACGTAAGGATATTTCTACTGTGACCTAGAAATTGCCTTTTACTAAGCAACAAATTAAGGATTTTTTTTTGAATAATCCGAAAATCTTAACACAGAAATATTTTAGTTAAACTGGAGAAGGATCTGTAATAATTTGCAATAATGCCATGAAAAAAATACAAAAATAATTTCTAAGAAATTGGTGTATATACAGAGATAGCAGTATTTCATAG
This sequence comes from Tinamus guttatus, assembly GCF_059628265.1. Classification (NCBI taxonomy): domain Eukaryota; kingdom Metazoa; phylum Chordata; class Aves; order Tinamiformes; family Tinamidae; genus Tinamus; species Tinamus guttatus. Next base: position 5,889,418 of record NW_028288794.1, on the reverse strand, counting down.
AGTGTAAACAATTTTGAACATAAAGGAGAAAAATGCATCTGAATAAGAACACAAATATAAACCCCCTGCCCTGAAGCTATATCAGGTCACATACTAACCATCTGTTGTATTTCTTGCTCATATATGAGTATTTTTGCCGCTCTGTAGATTTTCCAAGGTAGATACTAATGCTTCAGAATGTGGCTAACATGAAAAATTAAAAAATAAAGTAAATAATAATAAAAACTCAGAAAAACACCCCATTTGTCCTTCAGTGAAGTACTCTGACACCAAATAATTTCCAGCCTAAACCCTGACCAGGAACGGCAGAACGTTGGAGAGTGATGGTTTGTGTAAAGCCACAGAAATGGCAACAGAAATGAGAAGGGATTGATGCTCGTGTTAAAGGGAGCTTATACAAGACAATCTTAGTGTTAGTGAATGGTTTTTGCATCTGTGAAACTACATGGGCTGGCAGTAGCAACTTTTGGTGGGGTGGTGAAGTGATGTTCAGAGCCACAGATCGCATTGGGAAGCAAAGAATGAATTTCTCACCGAGCGCACTGTTACCACTGAATGCTTGAGTCACACTCTTAACTTCATAAATTTTTTTTGATATGAGAACATCAGTTTCATTGATGATAGATCTCAAACTCCAGCTACTAAAAAGATTGACCATGAATTCTGTTTTTTTTTTTTTTTTTTTCTCCTTCCTTTTGCAACGTTCACCTCTTCACTCTGGGCTGCTCTGAATATCCCTTTTGTCATTCAGTAATGTTTCCTTTTGTGCTCAAAACAAACAAGCCTTTGCCCATCATGGCTGAGACGCATGGATTTAAAGGTAGAGTCATTAATTAGGCAATCTTGGATTGAATGTATATGTTACAGGAACATTTTACTTCTCAGCAGGGCGTTTTCAAAGATCCTAAGCAAATTCTGTAAATACTTTAATGGCTGTTTGAGCAATACTTATTATCTCAAAACAGTTATTGGTCACAAGCATAATCATTGCAATTCTGAATGATGTTAACATCAGAGACTCAATTCTGCCAGCTAAATGCAGATCTGGTCCTTGTAGAAGGGACAGCATGGCAAAAGCAGATGAAAAATCCCTTAAAAACAGAGTATAAAATAAAATTGGATATTGCAAATGAGAGTTTGAACTGAACTTTCACAAAAGATGAAAGGTACAGATGCAATTTTACTCTGTGGCATTTGGCATATAGGCAGTGTCAAGGAGGCCTGTACTTTGACATCGAATTAAATTAATAAATAACAACATTATTTAGGATATAACAACTCTTGTTTACTAATCAGATTTTCTGCCAATATTCTATGATCATTGGTTAAAATATATTTTATTAGCATTTCCATTTCTCTAAAATTATTTGCGTGCCTAGATCTTGGACCTAGGTAGCTGAGCCGAGATAAAGCAGTAGTAATCCAGGGTAGACTTGCCAACTTAAAAAGACAAAAATAAAATAACTATAGGGCATGGGGGAAGGAAAAAAAAATTCATATCGTGGAGGCCTTCGTATTCTGAAGGCAGGACCATATTACCACTCACCCCCTTTAAACACCACCCGGCTCCAGGCTCCGTTTGGACTTCACTAACAGTGACCTTTCCCATGTGCCAGGATTAGCCTGGCAGTAACTGTGAAATCACATGCCTCTGCTACCCTTTAACATTACTGTCATGGATTTTAAACAGATTCAGAAATCCTATTGCAGAAATTTGAAACCCAAACTAAATTAATAAGCTTGAAATTATATCTAACATACCCAGGCAAGTTTCAGAAGCTGTATTCCTCCTTAGCAAACTGCATTCACACTAAAATTCATCGAGTCTACAGAAGAGAAATCACAGCGCGGATCCCCGGTGCAGCTGGGGATTCACGCAGATGTTTCACATTGCGTGGTTTTCACGGTTTCATACATGCAACGTGCCTCTCTGCTGAAGACTGCTTACCTATTCAAAAACATGACAGGCAGATACCGTGTTTTTCATGGCACTGTACATTTAGTTTCTTGGGAGCAAACTTGTATCAGGGTATAATTAGACAGTTATATTTAAGTGCACCTGCCGTCTCAATGACTCTTCTGTGCTTTGACATGTCAAACTTGAAATTAGCCTATACCTTCTAGAAATGTCTGTATTAAGGGGTTCCTTTTCTCTAGAGGGCGTCAAATCCTGCAGGCATTGCACCTTTACCAGTGAACTTCCACTCAGACACACTCCCTTAACGCCACACTGACATGGGGCCTTACAGTCCTTGGCAGGCCGTATACTGCATTCCTTTCTATGCCAGCCCAACTTCAAAGTTGTGGAGGGACAAAATGGAGCCAAAATGGAGCCTCCGATGTCGTGGAGGGACAAATGAACTGCACATGCCCCCCTGGCAGACATGCTCTCTGCCTTTTAACTCTCTCATGTATAACAGCACATCTGAAAAACAGGTTAGGCAAAAAAGAAATGCAAATTCTCGAACTGTGGGGTTTTGTGGAAAGGGGGAGATGGCTTTAAGGTAGCACTGGCAAAAAATAAGGAACGTGTGCCAGATATGCTCTTTCAGACTGTGTTTAGCAAGCTTCTCACAAACCTAAAATGGCAGAGAATTAATATAACCAACCAAAAATTTGATTTAACAAAAGGGTAAAAGATAGTCGCAAGTGCTGAAAAATTCACTGATGTCATAATGATGTCATTGAATCTGATGGCAGAACTTCGCCTAACTTATTTACTTACTTGATCTTTTGGTTTAACATATTTAGCTGCATATGGCATTCCTGAATTACAGCATAATGCTGCAAAGTGCTGAGTGCTCCTAACTCCCATAGATTTACCAGCGGAATATAAAGAGGTCTAGGACTTTGCAAGGCAAGACTGCAGCATGTTTCTATGCCTGTTTCTGTTCCTGGTTCCTCTGTAGTGCAATCTCCTAAAGAGTATTCCAGATGGCTCTGTTTGAAGCATCAAGCCCAACTGCTAATAAACTCCCTATAGATTACAGTCTGGAGGCTGAGAATTTCAGTTTCAATCTATAGCAGAGAAATCATCAGGGATTTTAATCTGTGTACTAGTTGTTGTGATATTATATAGATACACTGAATTAACAAGCTTCCCTGGGACATCAGTGAGTTAAGCTTTACCAAATAGAATCCTTAAATATTAGAAAAGCCATTGAAATACCTCAAAGTATTTACTACCAGTGAGATGACTCAAAATTAGCAGCAGCAACTAGTTCACTAGCAACCAAACACACATCAAAAAGACGCAGTACAATTTTCATGTCCTATCAGCTGCAAGAACTAGTCTTGAATTCAAGTACAAATGAAACCACCTGACTGTGTTAGCTCACTTTCAACACGCCAGTCTCCCTGACTTTGCCAAAGAAATGTTCCGAGTCTCACACTGTGAATGACAGAAAATACGACTCCAGTGGCCCATAAAAAGAAGCAGAGAAAATGTAAAGCTGGCAGACAATGTCATCTACCGGCAACAACTGTATGACTTGATAAATCCTTTCTGTTGTTCTGCTCTAGAAGTATACCTCTGAGATGAGAAATATTTGTAACTGCACATTCACACTGCAATTAAAGTGTCCCCTCAAATACTTCATTTTCCTAAGGAAAAAATGGGGAGCTAATTTCACACCTGATATATGCAGGTGTGACTCAACAGAAATCAAGGGAACTGCAGTCCCTTGCTGCAAGAATAAATTCGACCCAGAGCTTTTGTTTCATTTTAACTTATCAACAGTAACCAAATGCTAAAATTAGCTTACAGTAGGAGTCACATGGTGACATGGATAAATCTCTTCCTGTGAGTTCCATGAAGACGCCTCTGGCTGTGAACCATAGCCATCTGTGGGCAATAATCCTGTCTGTCTAATAAATATCAGGCAAAGTCATAAATTATATGAGGCTGCACTGTACATTAAAGTGAATGAACGATGACAGATGGCAGAAAGCCTAGGAAGTCACTGCAGGAGTGAACAGAAGTGCACAAAATGTAGCAATGGAACTGCAGGGACGTGTAGGTACATACAGTCTTCAATATTTTGCACAAGAGCAAATAAATTCTAAGTAAATTGGAAAATATACACGTAAAAAATATCCTATGTTGCCTTCTCCCAGAAAAGGAGGTACACCTGTATTTTCACAACTAGCCCACATAAAACCATTGAGTCTTTGCTCTATCATGGGGAGCCACACAGACTGGAAGAGGTTTTGGATACAAAATTTGTTCAAGAATTATGTAGGATTCCATGTACCTCCTTGAGGATGACAAAATGAAGGACAAGAAGATGGAAAATGCCTGTCAGGAATAACAACCAATTCATATGTCTTTTGAAGGAGGAACTCATCAGTGGTCCTTCCCAGACACCACAGTAATCAAACTGGAATATGGGGTACCATTCTGGAAAGCCAGAATATAGTAATTACCCTGGGAAAGGATTTTAGATATTGGAACCTGACCTTTCCACCTTAAATCTGTTCACAGTTTATAAATAGAAAATCTCTCTCCATCTAAAATTAAGCAGTCCTTTCCTAGCAAGCTGCCCTGATGCTGTCATCACTGTATTTATGGACTCCAGCCAAAAACAAGCGTGTTCATGTAGACAAAGCCACCTTTGGATGCTGTGAGTGCTCAGAAATGACCCATTTCAAACACTAGATGCCATGGAAATATTAATGAAATAGCTTCATTTTTTTGCTGCTGTTAGAACCTAGACAAAAAAGCCAGAACTCCACTTGTTTTTAAGTAGCTGCACTTTCTGGATGAACAAGGCTCACAGAGTGCCCAAGTAAAACCAGTCAATAACATGACATTGAATATAAAACATTACCGTGATTTGTCACATGAACATCCTATCCTAGACAATACACATGAATAGAACATAGGTCTTTATGATTTCTCAGGTCTATGGCATATCACTGGATCAAGGAAATAGGATGTTTTTCATTTTAACCAAACTTGATTTTCATTGGCTTCTACCTCAGCTTGGACAGTCTTCCCTGCCCCTAAAGACTTTCTCTGCTAGAGTCAGATTATAAGAATTTCTTTTCTCACTGAAAAGGATGCAGACAAGTGGGACTTAAAATCTGCATTTGAAAGTAAGAAAAAAAAAACGCCATTTTTAAAAATTATGTTTCTATACCAATAACTTGGGTTAAAGATCTCATACTAATCCTCAAGAAGCACTACCAATGGAAATTTAATCTTGATGGGGTCTTCGTTTTTTTCCACAACTATTACAGTCACTACTGGGAGATTTTTTTACATCCCTGGCACTCCACATATCTCCTTACAAAGCATGATCCCATCTGCACCACTCATGACACTTAACTCAAAGCTATCACAAACTTCACAGGTGTCATCTAAAGCACAAATCCAAACATACATTAATGTTTACTTGTTTATCCTGTGGGTTCATCAAGCTCTAAGTTTATAAATCCATCACTAGTGCTTACATGTAACAAGGTTAAAGCACATGAAAATCTCTGCAGGACTAACACAGCCTGCACTAGAGGTTTGAATTACATGTGAAAAAAATAGCGTCTGCTTTCCAATAGCATTTACAAGTTCATTACAAATGATCTGATAATTCAAATCTTTCAGAATCTTTCTGGAAGACTGAAATATCAAACGTTATCATGACGGAAGAATGCACTATTATTACTCACAAGTAAAAAATAATACATGGGAGTTTTATCAGTCTTTAAACAGCAAACAAAATGCACTGTAACATTCAAGCCAATTTCACTGGCTGGGAGAGTAATCACCACCCAGAAAATTAGGACAAATTTTTGGACTGAACCAGAAATTAACTGCATTACAGAGCTGAGCAATTACAGCTCAGATTACACTTAAAATCTGAGAGATTGATTAAGGACGGGTGATGATTTAAGGCAGTTATAAATCTTCTCCTGGAGCACAGTGATCGAATGGTACGTTTAGGTCATCTAGACACTGCAAAGGGAAAAGTCCTGCCCATCTGCCCTTATTCACACCAGCCAGCAGGCAGAAGTCAGTGCAAAGTACACACAGATACATATTAAAAGACATGGTCATGGCCGCTCCTGTGTCCTCCTACTTCTGAGAGAAGGGAAAAAAATATATATATAGGAGGCAAACATTTTCAAGCAAAGCTTTGGAAACTCCCAGACTTGAGACTTTCACATTGAACAATACAGTAAGAATATCTGGGAGGGAAAATGCTGTGCTGGCAGATGGGAGGACTAGATGATCTACAGTGGCCCTGTTCCATTTTTTAAATTCTATCATCAGATTTGTCCTCCAACACAAACCCTCTAGGAGTTACTTGGGGGCGGTGTAATCCCTCCACATCCCCTACTGCGGGCTCTGGCTTAAAAGCCACAATAGAGTCCTTAGAATCTAACAACAAGAGCTATTCTAGGCGCTGGTTAGGAAAATGGGATTTAAAGGAAGTTTCTACTATTGTGCAAAATTAGGGCAAAAATTCTCCTTTCAGATAAGCAACAAAGTATATCAATTCCAACAGTTGGCTCTCCTGCTGTTGTATCCATCATAAAGAAAGACAGTCTTTCTATGGTGAATAAAGGTGATAGTCTAATCAATTAAGATTTCACAGAAAATACAGAACAATTCAACTGTCTGCCCCACCCTCTTCCCAAGTTGAAAAAGGACCTTTCCACTTTACTCTGCGTGCCACTTTTGTTAAGGTGACAGACACCTCTCAGAAAACACCAAACATACATGTAGAAAGAGAAGAATTCCCATTTTGAGATCCACCACGCAAGAGAAGGATTGAAGGAAAGCTATGAGTCTGAACGCTCTATGCATTGGATTATTGCTTATATAGCATGAAATGTATATATTTTGTATATGGAGTGATCCCTATATTATATTCTCTTCATAAATTAACTAAATCATATTAAGATTCCTACATGAGGTCACCTTTTCTGTATTCTGATACGCTGATTTAAAGAGACATCCGTGAACTGGTACCAGCTGTCCATCGCACAGGAGCACCACCCACCTGACGTGCTCACCTGGCCGCCATCCAGAGCTACGGGCACCGATTCAGCTGGGAATGGTCAATACCCCCTTCAAGCACAGGTTATTTAGAGCTATCCTGGCCTTTCTGCTGAAGTCAGAAACTTTATTTCCTTTAGTCATAACCATATATCAGTTACTCATTTAGCCAATTTAACCTGAATATATCATAGAGTCTTTGCACTCCTCCACTGAAAGATGAAGAAATCCCAGATGTCCACATATGGTGATAGCTTTAAGGCTAACATCACTCCCCAACGGCATTACTTCATGCCGCTATAGGTTTCATGCAATATCTTCAGTATCTAATGACAAGAACTCTGCCATAGAGTAGCTACATTTTCTGTTTGAGTTGGAAATAAGTTTATTACTCGAGACCCTTCCATGATCAGAGAATATAAATAAAGAAGCATAAAAAGTGATTTTTTTTTTTTTTTTTTTTTTTTTTTAAGATTAACACTGAATTTCCAGTAGAGGAAGTTTATCGCAACAGGTTTTCCTTATCACCAGGATATTATTTTCTTTTTTGAGGGTTGGGCTCAATAAACAACAAAGAAAAGAAGCACAAAAAATTAAACAAAGCATGGACTGGTGTCTACACTAGATGCACAAAAAATGTGTGGGGAAAAAAGGGAAAAGATATCTCCTAAATATAAACTATAAAATATGATATTACAATTTAGGTAGGTATATGACAGTTTACTAAAGCTCTCTCTCCATTTGTGTGCATATTTATATATTTTTTTTTATTATATATTCATATCTATACAGACAATGTTGGGCTAGTGTTGACACAAGTTTCTTAATATTTCTATCTTTGACAATCATCATACAGTTATATCTTCCTGACATAAGGCAGACATGCCTACTGTCATTTCAATAAAACATTACAGTCTTAAAATACAGCAGAACCAAGCATGTTAATAGGAGTCAGTATAGCAGATCTATGCAGCAGAGAGCCTCCACAATCAAACTGCAAGACCTGGCCTACCAGAACTGATAATACCCTAAGGGGACTCACTTGCCTCTTACTCCAAGTGAATCATAGAGGTCTCAGATCCTAGGCCAGATGAAAATCCGCGAAAACAATCATTAAGTTTTTCACCATTTCTCATAGGAAATATCTGCAAAATAAAGAAACAGATGAGAGTTTACAGAACCCGCAACATGAATAAGCAAGCAAGGACTGCAGCTACAAGGTTGAGCTTTATTACAGGCTGGGAGCAGGCCGATAGCCTCTGCAGATGATAGAACTGTGCACCAATGGGGCAAGAGTGAATACAGTGGTAGGGGATACAGTCAAGTAGACTGAAAAGTAGGATGAAAACCCCAATAACAACCTTAGCATGCCACAAAGTGTTACCTTATTCTCCCTCCCCATCCGGCAGTCTATTACTGGATTGTAAGATACTACGACAATTCAAGTCTAGCATGATCTTGTTCCTGATTTCAGTCCAGGTTTTACAGAATTGTCTGAGAAATGGAGGACCTGCTGGTTTAGCCACTTACAAGAGCACTGGCTGCTGTTTGGTTCATGCTTAGAGCACCCACTACAGCTCCTCCAGTACTTCTGACACTCTTCTCCTTATATTATTTTGCATCCCATCAAGCTGTTCACATATCCAAGCCCAACTTGCCAGCTACCCTGACTTCTTGTCTGGTTCTGATAGAGTCATTTGAAACATTTACCACTCTGGAAATTGTCTCTGTCTTGCAGCAGCCACACAAGATAGGACAGGGAAAATGCAGATGGAAGACTGGCCAGCGCTGTGGACCCGTGCGGTGCAGCAAGGCCACGGGCCTTGTGCTAGGGGCTGTATCACCTCAACAAGCCACAGATCCTTCACTAAGCCAATGTCTGCACCTTATGTCTTTTGGAGATCACCACAGCAATACACAGATCTAACAGCAAAATCTGCTTGGGGTCTTAAACTGGAACAGATAGAATATTTTTATTCTATCGATGAAGGTCATCTGATGTCATTATTTACCTGCACAGGAAATCAATGTGTCAAACCAAACCTGACTTTGTAGGTTTCAGTGAGGTAGAAAGATAAGCAATCCAATATACAACATGGTTATACTGATATTAAATTCAAAAGTAGTGCTGACTTGATGTGTGCCCGAAAATAAGCCTCAATATACACTATATTAAAAAAAAAAAAAAAAAAAAAAAAAGCACAGGAATCATCGTAGTTACACTATTTTTTTTTTCCTAAACAGTATTTAGCCTTTGAATTCCAGGTCCTTCTATTCTGTTCTATTATACCATAATCCCTTCCATAGCTCCATAAAGCCTCTGACAGTAGTGATCAGCCAATATTAGTTACAAACTGCCAATACAAAGGAGGAAGATGAAATGAAGAAAAAGGTTAACCTCCCACATAGGCATTTCAGATATTTTCTGTGTATGCAGACACTTGTCTGTACCTGCCACAGACATTCTAATCAAATTTGTATAGCATGTAAAACTCTAGGGTAAGTGCACATTTGTCCTAGCATGGGAAAGTTCTGGAATAAATAAATACACATGGAAAAAAAAAAGTTGCTGTCTAACTTCAGAACTCAAAATTGGCATGAGTTAGAACTAGCCACAAACTTGCTACGGATAGCGTAGAATTTGTGAACTCTTCTCCATGAAAGATGATACAAACTGTGTTTAAAGATAATTAATGTGTCTGATTCCGATACCTTCAAAGAGAAGCTCAGTGTTTTGACAACTATTTGTATGAAAAGGTACTTCACAGGTCTGACCTGAAGAATTCACTGTCCAGACCAATAAATTGAGAGAACAGCAAATCTTCCGGAGGAAAACCACATGACAAAGTTAAATCATGATGATCAAGTGCTAGTATTTTGTCTGTATGCCTTATTGCCTGGGTCCCAATTCAGTACAATATTTTAAGACTGTGATTAAGGTCCCATTAAAATCAAAACATTTTCAGCACGTGCCTGAAGTTAGGTACATGTTCCCATGGTTTCTTGCATGAAACTGGATTGTTAAAAAAAATATTTTAAAAAGGGTTTAATGCTGTTAGAGATTTTGACAGTTTGCTTCAAGATCATCATGCAAAGCTGCTGCATTTCTAAAATGAGTTTCCTAAACTGTTGTCATTATGTAACTTAGCAAACAAAAAATATTAGGAGAGTGAAAACTAAGTGAAAACTTCTTTTTTTAATCATGATTTCTGTTAACAATATTCTTTCAAGTTAATTGTAGTGCAGTAACAGAACAGACCAGTGACTTTGGTGGTTTAGTGAATTATGTTTTGAAAAGCCAGGTATCCATTACTAACAACTCTGTCAATCTTACTAGTGCTTCCTTCCTGAGCGCTCAGTTATATTAATAGTGAAGTTGATATACGTATATAAATAACATTTATATGCATATAGAACATATTTTCATGTTCATGTCTATGCACGCAAACATATGTACTTGTAATCTACAATCTTTTTTAAAAGAAAGAAACAGGAAATATTATAGTGCCTTTTCTTACTACTATAGCTAATGAAGATATTAGCCAGATGTCGAAATTCACAGGCAAACAACAGTGATCATTACAGTATTCAATCACGCCATTTAGAATTTACAATAAGTTAAGCAGAAAGCCATTATTTCCACCTTCGGTATAAAGTTTTCCTCAGGCTGCAAACAGAGTTCTGCAACGGCCTGATACACCATCTGTTCTGACTTAGAACCCATTTCCATGAAACTTGCAGCAAGGGGAACAAGCCATTGATGAGACCCGGGTATATAAGGACATCATTAGCTAGTATCATAGTAAGATTAAAATTCCTGAGGGCTCTCATCAAAACCCAACACCTCCCTTTCCCTCCCCCGCACAAAAAAGACAAAAAAAATCTGGCATTATCATAACAAACCATAATATAAGCCATAAAATTAACAAACATTATGAATTAATCATACTTAGACAATTACGACCCATATGGTTAGTTAAACTCAATCTGCTACCTGTAGTGACATAGTCTGGATACTGTATATTCAATGCCAGTGCATTCCTCCCAGGATGTAATTACTTAATTTTGTGAATGAGAAAATGATGTGTAAAAGCCAATGTTTCCATGGATTCAATGCCCCAATCAGATAAAATGCATGAATGCTTATCAAATCTCATGACACTTTTTAACCCTACTCCATCACACTCATATTAATTTTAGGTATGTATAAACATTCATTTCGCATACACACACACCACTAAGGTTATCACATTTGGATCCCGCAAACAACAACAACTTTCCATCCCACCTCCATTTAGAGAAGATACTCCAATCTCTCAAAGGATGTGGACTTGGTAATCTGTTTCCATCCACTACTCTGTCGCATACTGCAAGTCTTATCTGGTGACATTATACATTTTAAAATCTGATATTGGAATCTCTTCAAAAAAGCCCACATCAACTCCCCAGTGTTTTATGTTTATGTGGAACCTGCAAGGACTTTCAAGGTAATGACAAAGCTTTCCTCCTCCCAGTCTAGAGGTCCAACATGTTCTTCTAGAATATTTGAAATATTCTCCTAAGACGATTTACATGCAAGATAAGAAGCCATCTGAACAACATAACAAAAGAGCTGATCACTATGCTTGTACTCAATAAAAAACGAACAACAAGAAAGCATGTGAAGTGATAAAGCACACATTAAACACGACCTGCTACATGAAAAAGTCCAGTAGATTCCTAAGAACTATCTTGGATACTTTCTTGTATCTAGCTATTCAGATTGGAAATATGCAGCCAAAATGATTCACAAACGTAATTTGATTGCCAATGGTTTGGAGTATTAGGAGGGAAAGGACATACTTTTCATTTACCTCATGATGACCTTCTACAAAGGTGATGGGACATAAAAGATGAATACCACATTATATTCCTAGCTGTTTGTTGCTACTTCAACCCTAAACAACCATTTACTATTTGGGATTGCTTTTACTAACACTCAAGTAAAATGCTGAAGGACTATTAAAAATCAGTAGGACTAGTAAAACACAATGAGTGAATGAATGACAAACAAAATGAAACATTTGACAAAGCAGCACGAATTCAGCAGGATGTGAATATGCTATAACAGTAAGATGCTCAATAGTTCCAGACATGATAATCTCTGATTTTCTCTATTTAAATCTTCACTCAGTGATATCTAAACCCTGTAAAAATCTGTAAGCTTTAGGTTTACTTCAACCCTCTAATTACAAAAGCACAACTAATGCATTTAATTGCTTTGAGATCCTGGTCGTGGAATCCAAGCTGTTTTGCATATATAAACAAAGATGCAAAGAAAGAGCATAATGATTGTTTAAAATAAACAGACATTCCTATTTCTAGCTTTTTAATACTTTTTAATACAGTACAAAAGCTATACACAAGGCATTTTTGTTTGCAGTAGACAGGTATGAAGAAATTGAATGTTTCATAGAAAGGTCTGCCTAGAAGGCATTATTTAGAAAATATGTACTTTTCTCTGGGCCCATATTCTCATTTATCTTCATTATTTCTGTCTTGTGACAACTACCACCTTATGCGATTCCAGAGGGGAGAGTTGGGTTCTCTCATAGACAGCATGATGTGTCTTGAATATATTTAAAAGTTGCCCCATGCTGTCATAAGCAAGCTAACCCCAGAGATAATGCACAATGCTTGAGAGTACAAATGGAGCTTTTTCTCTGGCCAGTAGCAAAACCTCGGCCCTGATGACCATAATCAGCAAATGCTTTCTTTGTTCAAAAATACATATTTCACTAAAGATATGAAAGGACATTAGGGTTTTTTTCAGTGATTATTAATGCATATTTTGAATGTTTAAAATCATTGCACTTCCAGACCCATGCTTTATTATACCTTGTAAAAAGTGCTATACTCACCATAAAAATCCTTTGCTCGTCATGTCTTCTTGCTTAATTAAAATAATGTAATCAGAAACCTTAGAGAACAAATGCTGACTGAAAAAATTATGCTAATCTTATATGTATCTAGTATTCACATATTTATTACTTTGAGCAGAATAAGTTGACTAATGTGTTAATAGAGTGAAACATACTCAACTATCTTGTCAGATGCTATTTTTAGCTAAGCATTTACATACCTTTGCCATGAAGGGGGTACACTCCAAGTAAAAGGAATAAACACTGCTATGATTAAACATGTCTGACATGATGTTTTCATCTGAGCATTAAGTAATGCCACATGCATAGGAAACTTGCACTTGTTTAGTCACATGGCCAATGGCCTCTTGTGAAAATCAAATCTACAGTGAGCAGGACAGATTGAATTGTTAAGGACATGCATCTGAATATATTTGATTTGAATTCAGCTTTTAGCACCCATGTGAAAAACCCTGCACAAAGTTTGAACCCAAAACCAGTTTGTTAGTACTGAAAACTTTGCTTCAGGACAAAATTCTATATGATACAGAAAAATTGAGGAGAAAATTCTCAGTCTTCACATCTACTTCATACATGAAGTTATCAGTAACAGGAAGCATGGGGGATCCAGTCCCCTCACACAGACATGCTCGACTTTTTGTGCCCACTTTAGATGTATCGCACTTACAAAAATTGGTAGTTAAGGAAAAGGGGAGGGACAGAAAGACTAGTAAGGAGAGAGACTGCAGAAGTGGTGCCATTCGTCCCTTTGGAAAGGCCAGGTAAACCTATATAATTATGCACCCCAGCCTTTTTAGAAAGGACAGGTCTTTTAGCAGCCTTCCTCCCTCTAGCCCCGGAAGCACTGGAAAGAGATAATCAAGACCTGAGCTCTTACAGGAGTGTGCACTAATGACTTGCCTGCTTTTGCTCTTATTGCTGCTGGCATTCAAGTACAATGGCAAGAGTATTTCTCATATTCTTGCTACTGAATATGTTGGGAATCCTGTATAGCCCATTTCTAATGGATACTGCCCTGCCCTCCGAATTCTTTTGTACACTTGTCTAACAGGAGCATTCCCAGAAAGTTTAAATTGTTTCTTCCAGCATCCACTCAGGTACAAGGCAACTTACAGAGACTGGTAAACTTTTCTCACAGGTCTCCTTCAATTTACAACTCTTCTGAGGCCAGTATTCTTTCACATACAGGCTACAAGCCTGACTCACCTTCATATGAGCTCTGTAGAGTAGATAGAAAATATGAATATGTGAAACAGTTCTGCTACTAGAGCCCCTTTGCTGTGTTGTTATGAGAATTTGTGCCTCAGTCAAAAGCAGCGCCAGGGGCCAAACAACAATATCATGTTAATTAACAAGGATTTTATGAGCAAAATATTTAAGGGTAGTATTGGATGTGTTTAGACATAAATATATATATACATACACACACAAATATATGGATATATTAATAAGATACAAATGTTAATATGTTAATATATTGTTAATAATAGCAATAGAAAGACAACATTCAGAAAACTCCACTAATATGACACACATAAGACATTTTCTTGTCTTAGATTAAAAGATCATAAATGCCTCAGAATTTGATAGGCACAAAAGACTGATGTTATACTAAGGTCATTCTCAGAACGAAAGTGTGTGTGTGTGTGTGTACACTTCTAGAACAACGAAACAACAAATAAAAAGAGAAAAAAATCAGTATTTAGCATACACAGGCAATAATCTTTCAACAAAACAATGTATTAACACTATATGCATGCCATCTTTTACATAATACCATTTATATTTCCTCCACGATCTAAATATGAGAGACAGTAAAGGAGAACACAAAATTTCCCAGATTTTCCCTTTTTCCCCCTAAGTTAAAAGTAAAGAAAATATTTTTCCTCCCAAAGTAACCCACAAAACTCAAATTCTTAATACAGATAGCATCCTCTGCATCTCCAGTAATTTTTGTCTTACACTAGAATATGCCATTAGATTTTAAAGACTTATTTGTCTTGAAATCTTTTTTATCTAACTGTTCTCCTGTCAGTTTTTTGATCTTCTACTATAACCTTTACCTAATTTTTATTAGTAGAAGCTTTTTAATCCAGACTACATATATATATATACACGCACACACACACACACCCCCCAAAAAAGGTGGGGGGGGGCTTTAGTATTCTCTGGAAGTCTTCTTGTTCTTAATTTAATGCTATGAAAATCCCCCATGTCATTTTCAATCCAGTAGTTTCACCTAAAAAGCAGGAAAAGGTTACTGTGCCATAGGATGACACAAAACAAACCTGAAAAAATCTCTTTATTTCTGATGTATCTTTAATCTCTTGTGCCAAATACCATCCTGCAGTGTCTCAACTTAAACTTCTGCAACAGAAAGAACCTCCACAGAAATGCAACTGAATTCATAAAAGCATCCCCATACTCTGGTTTGGCATAAACCTTTGTAGATATTTCAGACTGACTCGTGACAATGAAAAGAGAAAGAGCTGTATTGTGATGAGGGCCCAGAACACCAAGAAAGATTTTTGTGGAATATCCTAAACATAGTTCATTTTGATTCACTCTTAAGCACAGAGATTTCAGAAAACTTTATAGGTACCTTTATTGCTACATCTGTTAGAATGATGACTAACTCCTTGAAAGAAACTCCATTGACACAATGCAGCTCTCTGGCTAGCAAGCGAAAATGAATCTTTTGCATTCACAGTGAAGTGATAAAGCAGTGTAGCATTTCCTACAGCGTTACGGTGTTTCTGGTGTTTCAGCGTTTTCCTGGAGAGAAAAAAAAAAAGGGGGGGGGAGGAGTTGGGGGTGTTACACTGCACCATTTAAGGCATTTATTTACTTTGGAAACATGTTCTCTAACAAAGAGCCCAGGAAGCAACTTGCCTTTGGGCAACAGCAATGCCCAGCGACTCGCAGGGGTGCACGGGATGCCGAGCGCCTGCCTTCGTGAGGGGAAGGCTGCCCCTGTGCACCAGGCTCTGCACAGCTCCCACCCTGCAGACAGGAGCCCAGAACTGCGGAACCGCTGAGCCTGGAAGGGACCCTGCTCCAAGTTACATTAACCACAGCAGGTTGCTCAGGACTCTGCCCAGCTGAGGTGTGAGGATCTCCAAAGTCTTTGCATGCTCCCTGGGCAACTTGTTCCAGCACTTGACCACCATCATTTTTTTCTCACATTTAAGTGAAATTTTCTATACTTCAGTTTGCATAGATTGCCTCCCATCCTATCAGTGGGTACCACTCAGAAGAGTCTGGCTCTGTTTTTTTTTTTCCCCTCCACCAGGTATTTACACAGAGGGACAAGACCTGAGCCTTCTCTGCTCAAGGCCAAACAGTCCCAGCTCTCTCAGCCTCTGCATGTCAGTAAGCTTCAATAAATCCATGTTTGTCTTGTCTTCAGAGCCCACTATGCAAGAATGATCTTGCTGCCTCCATTTCACTTAATTTGCTGGTGTCTTAGGCCTCTCATATATTCTTAGGTGCTACAACTTTTGTTCCAATGCAAAATTACTCTTCTTTTTATCTCTGACTACATGCTCTCTCTTCACCCCTGCATTTTAATGGATGTGAGACCTCATATCACAACTTAAGACAGCTTATTTTGGAATCTCCTAGCATAAGAAAAAATACAAGTCCAGCAAAGCAGTCATTTAATTGCATTCATGGATTTTTTTAAATTGAAACCATTCACAGGATAAGATAAATCATCATCTATCAAAGTACCTCTAGTGATGCAATGACTTTAAAAAGACCAGTAAAAGAAGGACATGAATTGCATTAGATTCAGGAGTAATACAACTTCTTTGTTACAGGAATACAACATACATAATCTCACCAGCAATACTGGATATATAAATTAAGAATATACAATTAGTTAATCAGACTACTCCTAAATTAATTACATAAAGAAAAATCAGTCTGCAGGGAGAGAGGACTCTACAACACCACACTTCCCCTCCCTTGTAACAATCTGCTTTATGTAACTCAGCCTGATTTTAATTTAAAACATGGAATATGATCACTGTAAGGCAGGGCCAATGATTAATGTAACCAGCATTTTGGTCTCTGAACTATTCGTGTTTATATGAGACATCTCACTTGTGCCCTTTAGTTTCACCTACTGCATGTATCATGGCACTCTCCTGTGATCTCTCCCACTTGTCCAGTGTATTTCAATATATTATATCCAATAGCCATAACTTCATTTCCTAGCACTGTCTACTTACTGCTAAAGATCCTCAGGAGCCCATTCTATGACTGCACGCTACATTTGCAGCAGCATTAGCCAGGTCATAAACACATATGGAATATCAATTCTCACGCTTCGTGATATAAACTATATGCCTTTGGGATGCTGGGAAGGGATTCCACAATTATTACCAGTGACAAACTTTTCCACAACTAGACAACTGCCATCCTACATGTAAAGTCAGGGCACTAGCTACATAGGAGTGTCTTTTGGTCTGACCTATAGTCTGTTCTGAATCAGCATTTCCTTTCCTGTCAAATTACTGCTTTGGTAACAGTTTCACAACTCCTCCATCACTAAAAAATTAAGTTAATCAGGTTTGTATATAACAAATTCTTGTTCATTAAGAAATGTGAAAGTGTTACAATTGTCATCCTGGCAAAGGAATACACAAAATTAGAAGAAAAATGTCCATTTGAAAAAGGAAGGATATGCTGCTTTTTCTATGACATGGCTTCCAGCATCCATCCCCAAACTAATGGGATTTAAAAATAATAATAATGAAAACTTAAGGAAAATCAGATCTATTCCTGGTTTTATTCTCTGTTAGCTGAAAAACAGAAAAGTTTAATAACGTGCAAGTTCTATACTGTACAGAGCACCTATTCTAAACTGCCATAAAACCTCAGGTACACTGGATATAATTTTATCACTGGCCTAATCAAAAGAACATATCTACCTCTTCAACAGAGAATAGCACACTCTTCCTTTTTTGCTCCTGTCTGCTTGTATAAAACAACATGAGAACAAACAGTGATATAAAGCTAGGGATAATGTATGTATGATAGCCAGACATACTCCGGAAGAAAAGGTTTCTCCAAGTATTTCTTCATGGCCCTACATCTCATTGCAATCCCAGCTAACTGCTAAATACTAAATAATGCTACTGCTGCAGAAAGTAAGACTATCAAAAATAATTCCTTTTTTGACAATATCACAAGTGATGGCGTCATGAAAATTCCTTTGTGCTTGGAGTTTCAGAAAGCAGCAACACTTTATCACTAGATAGTCACAGGTTACAATACTACCTTTTTTTTTTTTTTTTTTTTAAACCATTCACTAACTGCTAGGGGGATGCTTGCAATATGTTACTCTCTTCACTCAGAATAGCTGAAAGCTAGACTTTTGGTTATCTGTTTTCAAAGATGTTACCCTCAGCAGTACAAAAAAAAAAAAAAAAAAAATGCAAATCCTTACCAAAACCATTGGAACTATACTGAGGGAGGAAAGCTGATCTTACAGAGCACCTGGATATAGTCACTTACATTGTTAACTCTCATAGGTGTTCGTAATTGCCTCCATTTCAAGTCCATGGTCTCCTATCAGTGACCCTGCTATTGCCAATCTAATTCTAGTGTAACTACCCACAAAGATGGGGACTGTCACCACCAGCGGGAACATTCTGCCCAGGCTGCTTGTTGAACTGGAAGGTTTGTGATAGTCAAGCCAAAACTTTCATTAGTAAATGAAAGTCAGCCACGTGTTGCCCCTCACATAAGCTGGACACTTTCTCCAGGGTGATAGATGAAAATGAGGGAATGCTAGTTAATACTCAACACTTGAATTATTCATACTTATGAGTTACTCTGCCCATAAATTTTATTCCTTGTCTCCTACTGCCTACTGACTTCAAAATACTCAACTGCATAATTATTTGCAGGGCCAGCCTACTGAATTCAGAATAGAAAAAAAAATAACTTAATAGATTGTAATGGTGTTAGTTACATAAAGCAATGTATTTAAAAACATAAAAGAAGAAGAAACTGACTATTATGGTCATCTTACATTTCACTGGTAACAACATTTTAGAGTATACCGCAACTTGGAAGTGCAAAAAGTCTCTTTAATGAGTGTGGAATAGAATTCTTTCATCTCAGAAGACAAGTTTATGGAGGAAAGTGCACTGTACCAGCCTGATTTTATGATTTCACTGTCTGAGAATGTCAATCATGCATATTTCCTGAAAACTAAACTTAATTTGCTTCACACAAGCCCTCAAATTGCATAAATAAAATCAAGAGAAAAAAGGGAACTGCAAAGCATTTCTACCTATGTAGCATATAGATTCTGTGTACTCCTGTCTCACTCTGCTGGTTGCTTGGTCTGAGAAATAAAGCAAAGGGCAAAAATTATTGAGATATATCGGTATCTCAATATGACTCTAAATCACTTATCTGCTGCAGTCTAATCTTTCCTATAGTTTACAAAGTAAATTTGGAGCAAGAAACTACTACC
The DNA here is from genome assembly GCF_059628265.1 of Tinamus guttatus. NCBI lineage: Eukaryota > Metazoa > Chordata > Aves > Tinamiformes > Tinamidae > Tinamus > Tinamus guttatus. Next base: position 5,870,004 of record NW_028288794.1, on the reverse strand, counting down.
ATTGATACTGTGCAGTAGCAAGCAGCGAAGGAACTGATAAACTTTTTTTTTTTTTTTAATTTTTCTAGTAAGATTTCAGAGGTTTCTGCAGAACACTATTTTGATGAATTGAAAAACATATCTTCAGTCAAAATAGCAAGAAACATCAAAACACTAAGCATATACTTTCTTAGGGATTTCTAATATTTAATTTAATATGTCACCAAGTTCCACCCATAGAAAAAAAAAAATCATAGCAGAAATAACTACCAAAAGACATAGCATCACCAAAATATCAGTCACACACCCTTCCTTTAATCTTCTTGCTCATCAGCCCTGCAGGAAATATGAAGATTTTCTGAGGAAGAGCCTTACACTATCTGGCAACTTGAACCAAAACAAAGCAGAACAGCAACTCACAGAGTGGACATTGCACCAAAATAGACATTTCTTTTACAAGAAACGATCAGTTACTGTGGTTGATTCTGCATTTTCATTTTTGGTCCTCCTCCTCCCCATTCTGTCTCATCTTTGTAGGTATATAAGACTGAGCATGTGCTAGCACTTTTTGCTAGATTAAAGCCAGAATCTTAAACACTTTGCAACACTCAGCTCTTAGTCATGCACTAATTAATATCATGTCTGTTTCTGTTTTGATCTACCATTTTCTTTTATACTACCTTGGAGAAAAAGAAAGGATCACTGGAAAAAAGTTTTTCCTGCTGAACTGGTGAGCACCAGCACATATAAAGACATCTCCAATCTCTACTATAACAACAAAGCAGAGAATGAATTTAAGCTGCATAGATGAAAACATGTACTGTAAGTATTCTTTAACACTTTAAAAATGTGGGTTCAAGTTTTTCTTTGACTTTTCAGATGATCACAAATAAAAATATAATTCATTAAAAAGTAAGGATTTGAGGCGAGAACCTAAGCTTCGTTGATTCAGCATAGTTCCTATTTACATCCACTTACAATCTTACCATATTTGGAAATTTTGCTTCCTTTTAAAAATTCATCCAAAGCTAAGTGCGGAAAAAGTACACAATGCCGTTCAATCAGCTGTGAGCACACTTGACTCTCCTCTGCTTAAGGCCACAAAATAAGAGTATCTGAAACCGGAATAACAAGAGAGTTTGTGAAGCTAGTGTACACAGTAGAAGTAACAGTAAAAAGTATTTGAGCAAAATGTGCTTAATTATCAAGTATAGGCCCTCTCCAACAAGAGAAGACAGAACTAGTTTGTGAACTGTTACCTCAGGCACGGAGATAGATATTTTTGCCTTGATGGCTCTGCGTCCACCTGTGTCTCCCCTCATTTCACTTCAAGTGGAGGATGGTGCTTCATATCACTTGATGAAGTGGACATATAGAGGCAGCAGATCCTCTTTCATTTTTTGAAGAAAAACCAAGCAAATTATCATCATCTGCTTCACGATATGTGAGAGTATGATCTGAATCATGTTTCCTTAGTAATTAAGGTTGCTAAATTTAGGAAAAAATCAAGTGATCCAGAAAAAATAATGCAAAGGTAAAATCTTTTTTGTGCAGTTAAAATGGCAAATGTCTGTTGCCAGCTAAAATACAGTTTTATCAGACTTTCCATGTTTTCACTTTAGCAAGAGCACAAGCAGCCTTGCTATTTTAAATAGCACAAGGAAGAGTACAGATCAAAGCCTTAAACAGACATCACCTCAGGGGCTGATAACTATCCCCTATATTTTGGCACCTTACAGCTGTCCCAAGTAAGACTTACCTTTCAAGATCCACAAAAGGGCATTTGATATCATGAACAGAATTACAAAACATTTCACATTTGTAAAATCTAATCCTGTATCTACCCTGATCACTAAATTAAAAAAATAGTAGTGAAAAGAGCAAAAATTGTGGTTGGCAAGAACAGTATAATTTTGACTGCGATGTTCTATAAGAAAATTCCACTGCGCATATATCCTCTTTCATTAGACACTTCCATAATTCCATCTGTTCCAATCCATAATTTCCCTCCTCTCCAACTGCAAAGCCGCCTTACCCTGAAGTGGCATGTGCCAGCATTCCCTCAAAATGTATGTAAGGCAAGAGAACCTTCTCCCCTTTTCTTACCTCATTACCGCTCTTACCTTACTCTTAAAAAATTCTCAATTCAAAATGAAGAACTCGATTTTTCTGTTCCTAAAGCCATTATTTTGCCCACATTTCTTTTCCTGCCTCAATCAAGGCAAATTTCTTCACTTCCAACCAATATTGTTCACTTGCTTTAAGAAATCCCTTCTCATATTTATCAGCCTGTGTTCTTTCATCTCCCATGTTAGCAGGCACCAATGGGTCTCCTTGCTTGCTCTGAATCTCCTAGTCTCATTAGTCCTCTTCTCCGCCCTTGATCTTCATCTTCTTCACCTTTGTGATAGTCTTCCACATGCTTTCTGATATCTGTGACTTCCTGAAAAACCTTTTCCCTTAGCACTGCAGTACTTCTGCTTTCTTCTGTGACCATCTCCACATGATCCCCTAACCCTGCAGTACTTCTTGTTATTGCTGTAAACTGCTCACCTTGTACTTTGCTTGCAGGTCAGCCTCCATTGGCTTCTGAGGAATCAGGCTATTTCCTTTGTCCTTTCCTGATCAAGACGCACCGTCTCTCTGCCTCCTGCTCCGTGACTCATCCTCCTTTGTTTGTTCTTGCACCCCTCTCCGGCACACTGATCCCAGAGCTGTGCTGAGATGTAATTGATCATATTTCTCTTTTCCCATTTGATGAAATCTAAGTGACCAAATTTTCCTGTCTTTTCTCATCAGCTGTTTCTATCACATGCACTTATTCTTGTAACTATTTCCAAAATTATGGAGAACATAGCATTGCATTAAGTTGTCTCCTCCTTTAGCTTCCGGTAAAAGCCCACCAATAAAAAAAAAAAAACAAACAAAAAAACACCACAGAAAGAAGTTACCACCACAGTTTCCTATTCGAGTTCATCGCAAAATTAATAATGAAATTGGATAACGAATACACAAATGTATTTTACAATAGTCACTCTAATTTCATGTCACTGTTCTCATGCTTCTAGGGTTCTAACTATTAGGGAAGTATTGCAGATTAATATTTTATCGGGTCTTTTCTACTATCAAGGAAAATAAATCTTGCTGTTATCTTTGGAGACAGACATTTTTGGTACAGACAGTAGTGGTAGAACATAAGCACTATTGGTGCAGCACTGCCCACTCATATCGATTAACTTCAAGTGTTAACTTAGGGCTAAGGCTATGAATTAATCTCCACATCTACTCAGCACCCTCAGTTAGAAAACTAAACTACATGAAGACACAAACAGTGCACCCATTCTCAGGTAGGATCTTCTGTGACCTACGGAAGTGACCAAGAGAATTTTCATTGACTTGGAGCAGGTCCTAATTAGCTGGGAACAGCATGTGTGTGCTCCAGCACTTGAGGGATGAAACGGTTTGTTAGCAGAGCACATGGTTTTGATTAGTGGTCTAATGAACTAATGCCTCAAATCAACAGGAAATGGAGCATCTGGTCAGCATTTCATTGCTTCCTTAGGCCCCAACCACACCTTATTACCCCTCTAGCTCTCCTATTCTATACTCCAGTACACAAGAAAGTTGAGAAAAGCAGTAATTCATTAGGAAAAGAAAAAGATTAATATTTTAATTACTACAAGTGAGATGTGGGGATTTAATGGCCGCTGTGTTCCATATTCCATGGACCAAGCTTCCCTGACTTTTGCCAACTAACGCAAAAATCTAAAATCATTTCTATTTTTAATTATCCAATAGTTTCTTCAGCTTGTTCTTTAAACAACAGACCAATAGTAATGTCATCAAACACATCCATATGTTTAGGAAGTCATTTAATATCTCTTTAGTTTTTGAAGTATTCTTTACTGGCGTTTACATACTTGAATATATTGAGATGGTTGTATCTGTGGCAAAGTTATCCTTGGTTCTAACAGAGCCCCCTCCTGCCCTGATCCCTACCCAAAATTTTATTTAATAAGAATTCCATATTTCTACACAGCTTGTCAGTTTGATTATTAAAGTGTTTATTTAATCTACTAAAGACCCTCATCACCTCTTCAAAGCATGAAGCTCTATATAAGACCTCCAGTGTCTGCAATACAGAGGGATCATCATCACGATAATAGCAGAGTAGCTGTGCTTCCTGCAAGCCAGAAGAGCTAGTCCTGCCCAGAGCAGACACACCTCAGCTCCTGTGTGCCATCTGCCCAGCTAGCAGTTACGCAGCCACAGCACAGAGAAACAGCTGCTCCTGACAATATGAAAAACAGCAGTACTTCCTTAAAGGCTTTGGCAATATGGATAAACAATTTCAGTGAAAAGAATATTTTAAATTGCTGCAAATTTTTGATGCAACTGCTATTATGCATCATACCACAACAAAGTGATTATGCTCAGCAGAATGGATTTTGTTCAGCAACTGTAAGAGATTTTTTTAAACAGTTTTGCAGAATACCAGTTAACAAGCCTGAAAGACCATTGTACTGGACAAGGAGCTTTCATGGCACATTAAGATAATTCAGTGTCTTTTTTCTACTTCATTCTTTTAACTAAAACAATTTTTACTTTCATGAGATTATTGTGGACTATACGTTGCATTCTTTATTTAGGTCATTTCTGTAAAGTCTAGGCCTCTGAGAAATCTCAATACTGTGGGGGTCTGGCCTATGGCAAAATTATCTATTATTTATAATAGAGCAAAATATTATTATCCCCCCCCCCCCCCCCCCCAAAAAAAAAAAAGGTGCTAGCAAGCATCACCTCTTCTTGTTCTCAAAGCTCCCAAAAGCTGCCTCTCCAAGGCTGTCCCTCCTTCAGTGCAGCCACCCTGTCTGCTGCTGCTCGCAGGCAGGGAGGCAGCCACAGAGGCCAGTTCTCTCTCACCTGCCTGAGGATGCCCGAGGAGGCAGGTGCTGCCAGGTCCCTCCTGCCTCCCCCTCCAGTCGGAGCCGTCACAGTCTGCAGATGAGGGAGCAAATGGCTGCGAGTGACTCGTGGCAGTGCTGAAGTCAGGCATGGAAAGAGCTGGCAGTAAAGACTCCTCAGAAATTGGTAGGGAAATAAAACACACTTAAAAAAAAAAAAAAAAAAAAAAAAAAAAAGGAGGAAGGCTGTCTAGAAACATAACACAATTGCTGTTTTATATTTTGTATATACTAAACTTTCAAACTACCTCCAATAAATATGTTTTTATATTAACTGTGAACAGATCAGTAATTGGAGACACATTTATGAGAAACCTGCTGTCACATTACTGCATACTTTAAAAGATGTCTTTAAACATTTGGACTATGTATTTTTAAATGGTAATTCTTTAACTGGTAAATGTAATTATCCAACTCTAAAGCAAAAAATATAAAAGGACTAAAATGGATTGAATCAAAATATTCTGTCATTGCCATACATAATCTACCAGAATATCTTTTCAACAAATTAAATTATTCTTTATTTTATGCTTTTAAAAATGCATTAGTGTAATTGCTCTGCAACAAATTACCTTCTGTGCTACAAGCATGCTACAACATTCCTCACATGTACATCAATTGTGCATATTGCCATGATGTTCTGATGATCACCAGGGGCGAGTTCCCTCTAACAGCATGTTTTTAAGTGCATTCAGTTGAGCAATCTGCAAAATAATTATATTTCAATGGAGATATTAAACTGTGAGAAGAAGAAAAAAAAAAACTATTATATGTCAAGTGCTAAATGGAGCAGTTACAGAACCAAGACACATTTATTGGTGCTTTTAATCAAAGCAAATAACTTTTGAAAACTAATAATGATTTTGTTTTCCTACAATTTTAACTTGATTCTTTATTAAGAAGACTACTCTTTTCAGCTGACACCCAGAACTTCATTCCAGAACAGATAAATAGCAGTCAGAAGTTACAATTCTGCTACATCTTCACAAGCACTATAAAGTTACCGGGTGTTTAAAAATGTGGTGTATATATAACTACAAATATCACTTGCAAAACATTCACAATGCAAGTAATGTTTATTTCAGCAAGTTCAGGAGAAGGAAAAAAAAAAAAAAAAAAAAAAAGCCCACACTATTTTGAGCCTGGTTCTAACGGACACAATGTCTGCAGACAAAGCAGAAAGAGCAGGTTAATCTGGCTTTCCAATTGACCCCCAAGCAATCTCTTCCATCAGACTGCTGTGTAATTCCCCACCTGATGGGAATAGTACCACTGAAAAGGTGATCCAGAGCACCTGCTGCCATGGCCCTCGAAGGCACTGGCATCAGACACTTTATTTTAAAAAGTGACTCTTTTGAACTTAAAAAAAAACTCAAAAAAACAAAAAACTTAGCATTAAGTCCTAAATAGTACTTTGAAAGTCTACTTGCTGCTAAAACAGTAATAAGCACATGTCTGTATTTTTTTTTTAATGGTTGTAAAATGCATCTTTCTGGCAGGGCCTCCCGTATGTATTAAGGCCCTGATTTTGCAAAGCAGACTCAGAGAGAACCACATTAAAGCTAACAGAAGAAAGTCTTCATTGCTGGTTTTTTTTTTTGCATTTAAATGTTGTAAATCTGTGTTGCCCATATATTCGACTCCTGCCTTAAGACTTAGGACTTCTCTTAAAATGACCTTTTTTAAAAAAGAAAAAAAAAAACCCAAACACTTACACATATTTTACATATAGTGGCTTCATTCACCTCCACATGGCTTCAGTCTTTCAGGCAATTTCAAACTAATCGTCCAGACTTTCAAAGCAATCCCCACCAAATCTCAATGTCTATCAAAGCTCTTGGGCTAGACATTCAAATAACCACTGGTTTTGTGGTTTAGTCTCCCACATTGCCACAGCTTCTGCTGAAAGTTGCTGGAAATCTGCACACAAGTTCTTCTAAACATGCTACCTGCATTCTACCTACTAGAAAAAATATTTTCTCTAACATTCTGGAGATTTATAGAAAAAACATTACAAAAATGCTATTTATTCCACAGATGGTCTTGCTGCTTTTGAAGGTCTGTCTTGCCAGACCTTCTTCCTGGCAGAAAGCAAGATGCCAGGATCACTGGACCTGTGCAGGTGATGGCAGTCCAGCACTCTGGATGTAAAAACAGCCCAGATCCTACTGCCAGGCTCTGAGCTTTAGATGCACGATGAATCACCTCCATCTTGCAGAATACGCAGCCATCTGCCTGCTTAGAACACAGGTTTAATTATGAATAAAAAACTTGGTGTTCTGCTCTTTACACCCAGTGTCATTTGACTAGAAATTCCTGGTTCAGATATTAATCCTGTTATGATAATGAGGAATTTCAGCATTTTACAGATCACAAAGCTACTTGCCCTGCTCGGCAAGTCAGACTGCTGACAGTTACTTTCTTTATTACCTTTGCAGAGTGGCTTGTGAACCTCAGAAGAATTTGCGGAGAACAGGATGAAAATCACTGATTTTTTGTAGACTTTTTTTGGAACATGCCTCTCTTCATAAGCTCTGATAACTATGCTAATCAGTACACTTGATAGCCATACAAAGGCTTGTCAATCTGAAACACAGAATTTTATGGGAGTTTTGCCTAGACTGGAACGCAGTCCCATGTAGAAGAAAAGAGCTATACAAGCAAACACAGCTTTACTTTCAGTATATTCTTTACACAGGCACTATGACTTCTTCACTTTGTAGTGCACATCACTGGATTTATGGCTTGTAATCCTCACCAGTATGAAAAGAATGATTTCAGTGGAGTACATCCAAACACACAGCAGTGGATCACTGTTCATATTACTCAGTGATTGCATATAATTTGGCATCACTGAAACAATCGCAGCTCTGAAAAGGTTGATCTCTGGGCTATTATGAAGACTAAATTAACTCTCATCACTTGAGTGAATGAACCATTCACACCAAGGTCAAAATCACTAGTTGAGCAGCATGGGAAAGATGACACTACAGCTGACTGCCACTTTTCTATGGATAAGACTTTTTATTATTTTCTCAGGCAACATGGATTTTACTGAAAATATTAAATTAGTCATTTACTGTAAAAAAATAAAAAACTCACTGGAAAAATGTAAAATACCACCTTCCTCTCTGCTTTGCTACTTGGTTTCAGAGAAAAATGCAAGAGCTTTGTGTGACTGAGTGACAGAGGTTGCTGAGGCAGGAGTTCAGGAGGAAAATGAGGCGAGGAAAATGAGGCGAGACTTCTGTTGCTTTCAGATGCTCGAGCGCACTGCTGAGAAAGCAGAACAGGGCAAAAAGGAAGTTAGCAAGGCACTTAAGAGAAGCAGAGACATGGACTTCCAAAAGAATGCAGTATTCTTCTTCAGAAGGGGAAAAAGATGTGTTTTTTAAAATTATTTTTCATTTTCTATCTCTATTCTGAGCTAATCACATATGAGATCTCCACATGGTAGAACTGCTTTTCTGAACAGTGATTAATAGTTAAAGTATGAAACTTGGCATTCCACCCAGCCCTGGCTTTTTTTTTTTTTTTTTTTTTTTTTTTTTAAATAGCCTCCTGGAAAGGTTTAAATTTTAACATTTGAATCAATACTCATCTCTGCATCCATCTTCACTGTCCTGAGTGAAAATGTAGATCTTCCATGGCTCACTTTCTCTAGCCAGCCTGCGCTTCAGATCATTCACCACTGTGCAATTTTTGGAGCATCCTCTTATTGATGGAAATTGCTAACTACAGGGAAACAGAATGGTACCTCATGATATACAGAGTTTAGGAGAGAGACAGGTGCCACTGGGGAGGGGAATGGGAAGTAAAAATGTCTATAGTACCCTGTATAGGGGACCAGAATATACTGGAGGATAAACTGGGGAAGCTCCCTGGCTCTCGGGAACTCTGCCTCATGCCATTCCCTGGCAAGGGCTCAGGCGAAAGTGGCTGCTATTGCTGATCCAACAATATATGGTTTGCTTCACTTTTCCTGGCAGAAAGTTTTATCCAAAGCATCATCACAGAGAATATTTGCGCTAATGATGATCTTTTTTCAGTGCAAAAATATTTGACTAATTATTTTTGATGGCCCAAACTCTTCCTTGCTCTTCTCAGTAGCGCAGGTCAGAGTCAGGCAATGGCAGTGCCATTCTGCCTAAACCTCAGTACTACCTTCTGCTGGTGCCTAAACTTGAGTGGAATCAGCTGCATTGGTTCCTCAGACTTACTGAACTGTTTTATTCCAAATATGTGGGGATATTTCAATTAGACAAGCCTTTGCATTCTGAGATAATTAAACCAGCTTTGACAAGCATCTCTCATATCCTTAGTCTACCCTTGCCCTTCAGCGAGTCTGAGAGGCAGGGGAGAAAAGAAAACATGCAAGATCTTACCTTGTGCAACTGGCAACCAGTTCTGGGATGACAGGATGGACAAAGAAGATGCCCATTTTCCCTTGAGTTCTCCTCTGTACTATCAGATTGGTTCCGCCCTCAGGATTGATAAGAGCTGTAAGAAACAGATGCTATAGTCTGGACAAAGATTCTATAGTTTCTAGAAGTTTTTACTTCATTTCTTTATATTTCTGCAGAAAAATAGGCAAGAAGATACATCACTCAGCAATCTGACCTGTCCTTTACAAAACACTGTGCACTGAAAGGTTTAAGTGACTGCTGTTTGTACCACCAGATTCTAATCCTCAAAGGTCACTCATACTGTCATATAACTTCATTATTTGGCAATATGCTGATAGACATCAGAGAAAGCTGTAATTCAAATAATTTTCATTTAGCTAAGCACAGCAATCAAAGAACACAATGACCTAGGAGGAAAAGTTTCCTTGCTTTGAACTAGTTCCTCCAAAATGATTTTCAGCAAGCCTACCCCAGAGGGGAAGCAGAATCTTGGAAAAATGAGACTCTGGGCTTCCAAATGAGGTACTGAGTCTTTCTGGTAAAGCCTGAACAAGAACGATTACTATAGCACTTTTCCACACTCCTTGTTAGGAATAGTTACAGCTCCTTGTTACAGCAGGACCTAAACCAGCCCAGGGGTAATGACAGATGAAAACAAACAAAACCAGGAAATTCTACTTTCTATACTTCAAGTTTTAAAAAGAATCTTAATGTCTAAATGGGTATTTGAGATAAGAGGAAAGACATTGTAAAATTCAAAGTATTTCCTATATTTAAGGTTCTCTACTATTGCAAAACATGTACAGAACACAGTTCTGGGAACTAGAAACAAATCCATCATGTTGAAATACAAGTAAATTAAATCATTGTAGCATATGTGCACAGCAGGCCAATCTTCAGAATAAAAAATAGTTACTCTTGTCTTTCTGCTGCAAGTTTGAAGTGTGTATATAAAAAAATTGTTCTGTTAGTGAATAGTTCACCAGTGAGGACATGTTTTATCCAGATGCATTCATATTATTTGAAATCACAGTATTTGCCAATTCATTTTTGCAAAATATTTTTGGTCTGTCCATTTTTAAATAAAAACCTCCTTGAAAGTGAAATAACCATGATGAGATATTAAGGTTGTCCACAGGATTTGAAATGAATTCTTTGCAGAATTGTTCACAAAGAATTTGTAATTAGAAATGCCTTTTTTTTTTTTTTTCTCTCTTTCCCCAAGAAAGGATAGTCCAAAGTTAAGAGCTCTGGCCTGATGGTTAGATCTGCTCTCTCAAAGGTTCTGCACGTCACCTTTGATGAGTCTGAGACTTTTTGCTTCTCACTGTAAATTGGCTATAAATAACGCTTTCCTACCCAGAGATTTGTTATGAAGGTGAACAAATGTAATTCTTATAAATATAAGGATTCAGATGCACCCACATAGGTTTGGAAAACATTTCCTTTGGAAATCAAAACCTATAATGAGTTTGCATGAAATATGCCAGCTTCTGTTTAAATATGGGGGGGGGGGCATTCAAACAAAACTATATGATAAACCTCACACTCATTTTTTTCCCCAAGCAGATCTCAGCCATTGTGTCTCAGTGTCCCAAATACTGAGACATTCTTTAATGCTGCTTCTGATGCTATCCCACATTGTAAAAAATATTTATATACTCAGTGACCCAATCCAGGTGAGAAAGAACTCAAAATGAGATTTTCATTATTATGAAAACCAATTTTCATTTTGGCTCAATCTGTTCACCAAATGAAAACACCATATGAATTATTATTTATGAGCTTAACTTACTGCATTGGACAAAGAGGAAAACACAAAGATAGATACAGAGTGAATGTCTGCAATACTCTAAATACTTGTTTGGTATTCTTTCAGCATGCATCCCTTTCCAGAAATTAATATAGATGACTATTTACAGAGTGCAAACAGGGACTCCAACAGAGGCAAGACAAATGAAATGAATGAGCAAATATTTTTACCACCTGTCCAGTGCTGATATTTTGTTTGCAACATTTATTTATTTGTTACAAAACTTGTTCTCTATAGCCATTTAACCACCAGCTATTCTTCTAATCTGCATGGGAATCCTCTGGGTAGCAACAGACTTGTGGTAAATAAAATACAACAATTTACAACAAAAATACACAATTTTTCTTTAAAGTTACAAACACTATGGGACTGTTTACTTGATACTTTTTTTTGTTTGTTCATTCCTTGTTCTTAGCACTCCAGCCACAAGGTTCTTAACAGGAAAAAGTACAAGAGAAAATAAAATCAATACTATTTGACTATTATTATAAATTAAATGTAGGTAACAAAGACAAGAACTGACTTAAACTTTGTGAATTGTTGTTGGCTTTCTTTTTATCTGAGGAAATACCTTAAAAACTCTTGCAAATCACTGTGTTGAAATCCTCACTGCACTGAAGTCAATGTCAACCTTTCACTAACCTCAGCAGTGTCAGAACTGCATTTGGTGTCAATGACAGCAAAATGAAATTGATTCCATCCCTCTGTCAACTGGTGACATCTACAGTGAATAAATAGTGTTTTCCAGCAGAACTTACAAGGTTAAAGTAAATTCAGTGACTATTATTTTTTATCCTATATATATATAACCTCTAACATATATCAGACATCAGATTTACATACATAAGCTGAAGCATTTGTTTTGAGCTTGAAGCAGTAAAGTTGTCAAATGTAGAATGGTCATTATGATACAGTTCACTGATATTATCTGATGGTGTTTTGTTGGTCTTTAATGAAAAGGTGAAGATATCACAAACATAATGTAACAGTATTTAATTTATAATTTGCTTATTAGTAATCATCTGAATTTGCACAAATGTCCATCATTCTGTTTTTAGGCTACACAAAGAGAATAGAAAACAGATTATTATGAAGCAGATTATTCTCCAAAGCCAAACAATAATTGCGTGTGTTATACTGCATTCTATTAATAACAGTAGAGTTTAAAATTATGGTAATATCTGCACACAAATACAAAGTAATGACAGAAGCTGGAGTAGGGAAATTTCTTTCATTTACAGACTGATTTCTCAGTGTTTGGAGAATGGATCAGCAGCATCTTTAAGATAAGTACACAACCTACGCAGAAGGATGAGAGATGTTATCTCATCAAGATGTTATCTTGAGCACTTAGACATTCTTTCATTCCCCAATCATTCACATTCCTCAAACATCACAACACTCCAACATTGTTTTACATAGTTCAGCTATAATGACAGCGAATGAGTAGACACCCAGCAGATGCTGGACTATTTGCATGTGTTTAGACTCTCTCACAAACTAGAACACATCCTTGGAGCTTAACTGGGTTCAAAGTCAGGTGAAGACTCTTTGAATCTTACAAAAGTGATAACTCTTAGGGTTATTACAGGCCTGAACTACGATCATTTGAAATCAATGGACTGACTTCCATAGACTCCAATGTATCCCGGAGTACTAACTTCAATCATACAGTATATGTCACATTTAGCATACTTTGCTCAATAACATGAGAAAATAGAGGAAGACCTTTAACAATTCAACCTTGTCTTTTCCAACAGTCTGCCATGAAAAAAAAAAAAAAAAAAACACATAAATTCCAAGAAGAATTCCTAAAAGAACAACAAATGGCGTTACTCATGTGAAAGGCTTGTCACATTCGACTGGTCTCCACAGTATTCTGTGAAATATCAGAAAGGATAAAGTAGATGTTAAGCCTAGCAAGTCAAATGTTAGTTACTGCCCAACATCATCTGCATCCTCCTTTTCTATTGCCATTTCCTACAAATTTTTGCCATTTATCTTCCATCTCTTCCATGCAGTCGAAAAAAACAGCAAATCTCCCAGTGTGGTATTCTCCATTCCTGACAAATTTTACCTCAGAAATAAGGCACAAGCACATCAGAAAGTCACTCACAACTCTGCAAAGTCTGAACAGAAACACTGTTGTGTTCCTAACTGCTGGCTTCTGAATTTTAAGATTTAATTGCTTAAACTTAGAAAGTTTTCAGGCTCTGAAATATTGATTCAAAATTAACATGCACACCTCAGATCCCCAGGGATTCATTTCTTACATAGCAAAGTCATGAACAGAGTCACAAAATGGAGAAAAAAGTGAGCATCAGTGAATGTTTCACACATTTTCAAAAAAATGTCTTCACAGACTTCTAAGAACTCCACCCTAAAGCACGCCCAGAACTTTAGATGTCCTGAAATAATCACTTAGATAGAGGCTATATTCCTATAGTTGCACAAATATTTTGACAATACCTTGCATAGTTCAGGTTTGCAGGATATTCTGGACTTCAAGTATGGTCATGACTCTATATTCTGATTATGAGCAGGAGGTGCAACAGCACCCATGCTCCTTATGTCCCATAATTAGCTTCGCCATTCACAGCCTGCTGCCATCCCTGTGTGGAGGAGGAGGAAGCCCACCGCCCCCAAGAACCACCAAGATCTTTGCACAGGAGGAGATCCAGCCCGTTCTGTGCTGTAAGAAACACCATACGCGCTCTCTAGAACTCATTTTGCTGACTACACAGCTAGTCACTGTTTATGGTATCAGATGAAGATAAATTTCAACTTTGTAAAAACAGCTGAAATGTTGAGAACCAACAAATAATTGCTCTTCTGAACACCCAAATTTTACATAGCATAAAAAGCTGTCTCCCTTGTGTTTAGGAGCTCCTTACAGGTTTGTAACACAGAGGTGGAAAAACAGACTAAATTTATTAGTTTGTATAAACGAAAGAAAAGAAGGAAAGGGAATAGTTACCCCTGCAGAACCACATTTGGTGCAGGTAGCTGGTGTCAACAGTTCTGCAGTGCTGTCCTGGTTCAATTTTGGCAGTCTAGTGCATGCATCTTGGAGCCTGATTTCTGAATGCCATGTGAAAGGCCAACTTCCTGGTTACTGAAAAAAAGATAAATTCAGAAGGATATTTTCAGAAGTACTTCAAGATTTAGGAGTGCAATCTTCTAATACCACTTTTCCTAGTTTTTGAATTCTTTTGAAAAATCTCCATCTAATGAAGGGAATTTAGCAAGCTACAGGCTCTTACATAATGCAGAGCACTCAGATCAGGAAAGATTATTTCAAGTAGGAAAACACCATTCATTAGGAAAATGATCATATTTGCAAATCTTCTGAGCTCCATCTCCATGTGTTCAACATTTATTTGTTTCCGTGGAGTCTCCATTTGATCTTTAACACCTGTCTATAAAATTTTAAGAACAAATAAACAAGCATTTCCTACAATATTCTAAGCAGAGTTTGTGGCACTTCAAAATAAAAAGGTTTTAAACTCACCAATAAGCCAATATTTATAAATATACATAAGTATATAAATGTAACAATACCAGCTTCAAAATCTGGAATCTACTGATGCTGAAATTTAACCCTAAGACTACTTAAAGTCTTTCCTCTTTGTGCTAGCATTTGCTATTTGTTATAGGGAAAGAATCTTCCCTAAACTTCATTTTTTTGATCACATTTTTATTTCACAGATTAGAAAATGTATGAAATGTATTAAATTTCAAAAACTATGAACTAATTCATTTTCCACATGAATTTCAGTAGCATTAATTGGGCTGAGGTAACAGAAAAGACAGAACCAAAATTCAGACTATAGATAAGAAGTGTCTCTTTCAGGGTTTTAAAATGTATTCCTGCCTTTTTTAGGTATGATTTTTTTCAAGAACTTTAAAGAAAGTTCCAAGAAGGTAAAAGTTTGATACTCGGTGAAACCAAAAATAAAAGTATACATAATTTCCCTACTTTGGCATAAGCAATGATTTAACACAAAACTTTGATTTTTTTTAGTGAAATTGGTCATCTAGCAATATTAACACAAAAACAAAGTGCTCACATGGACACCTTCTCTGGAAGAATCACCTACAATATATATTCAATAAACAGTGCTGAAGTATTGCTATTTTAAATGACTTACTATGAATGCTTTCTTTCAAAATGAAGTGACTTAATTTCTGAGAAGTTACTCCAGTATGAAAAAAAAAAAAAACATACTAGCAACCTGAACAAGGTGAATATAACCCACACATAACTCAGTGAATGTGCATGTAAAAGTCCACACAGCATTTAGAAATATGCGGCTTTGCTTGAGGCATTGAATTCAAAGCTCAAAGTAAACATCACGTACCCCAAATGCCCCTCATAAAACAAAAGCAATTAGCTGCAATACTTCTATATACTATCAGTACAATTCTTTTGCAATGACAAAATCATATTGGTGCAAGACATTAAAACTAATTGCAATGTATTTAAAAAGAAGATTTGGGTTCATAAATTCATGCTTAGACCAACTTGTATTTAAACAAACCAAATTATGGTTTGTTCACCTAAAAATATATATATGTATAGAAGTAAGATCTCTTGCTTCCTCATCTTGTCAAGCACTCTGTTTTCTCAGAAGAGAGGGAGCTTTTCCTATTATTCCACAACAATGCCTTCACTTCTGAGGTAGCTGTGCACTCATGGACATTAAAATAAATTTTGTCCTCTCCTGGAGCCTGAATGGCTTGTGTACTGCTGCAATTACCTCTGAGAAAAAGCTGGTGAAAGAGAAATCTGTGATGACCACTGAAAGGGACTCCTGTCATTCCAGAAAAATACAATTGAAGCTGGAAGCCAGATTAGTGACTTAATCATAAACTATAAGGCAACAGAGAGGATTCAGTTATAATCCATCCAAGGCTAGGTTTCATAGTTCTTACGTTATAAAATGGGAGTGCTGCAAAGGACATTCTTCCAGGGGATTATTAAATGGTTGCCTCAAATCCTCCTTTCTTTGGGCTAAAGAAAAACATAGAGATGAATGGAAGTGTTGAATAATTTCCTGAAAGACACTATGAGAAACTTAGCTCCACCAGGAACCATGTTATCTATTTGAATCCACAATAACATGCATTTAGGCTTGGAACTTCTCCAACTCCAAATTGATTTGCCAAATGCCACAAAAAAATAGTTGTTGGGGTGGGGGTGGGGGTGGGGGGGCAAGAAAAAAAAAAAAAAAAAAAAAAGGCAACATTTCCTCCTTGATGACCTCCGAAACACATTTCAGCCTTGGGCACTTTTTACAGCAATGTGCAGCAATTCATAATAGCAGAAATGACAGATCCCATACTCCAGCAGTGCCTGTAAATACCATTGCAATAATGTTATCATTCACTGTCAGATTCTGAAAAGGTACAAATTGAGGCAGACAGCCTGACACTGTGGGTGCACACAGTGCTGTGTAAGGCTTTTTCTTCTCACTACTCTTCATTGGTTATTTGTGCAGACATCACTAATGCATTTTCATCCAAAGGAGGGTTTTGATAATGAACTACCGGTGCTTATTTTGCAAGGAGAGTTAAGTCTAAGCTCCACGTTTATAATACCCTATAGTTCACAGATAGAATAATCTCCGATTGTTTTTTAGACTACTTGAGAACAAAGTTCACAGGTTCAGAATATTTGAGCAAAAACCTGACCTGCATATTTCAACGTTTCTTTCTCAATCGTGTCACAGCTTGTAATATCTGACTCTACCATTGTCCTTTACTTCATTCATTTCAAAAGTCTAAATAACTAACTAAGGTACAATACCAGGAAACACCATAAGGGTATGGAGGTATTTCATGAAGAAAACAGGCTAGGACATGGAACAGACTGAGTGTGCCATATGTATAAAAGTGAAGCAATTAAACTAGTAAACTGTTCCCATTTATGTAATGTGATTGTTATTTCAAAACCCAGTTGAAATTGATTCATAAACCAAGCGGAACTTGACAATGCTCTTTAACACTGCTTCTGAAATAAAGATCAAGTTCTGATGGGCAACAAATTTTCCCAGGAAGACCAGCCAAGCTCTGTATTTAAAAATGGCATAAGCCCATATTCAAGCATACGTTACTCATTTGCAAAAGGAATAATGCTTTCTGTATGACCTTTTCGTTTCCTGCTGTGCCTTCTCCTAAAATGCCTGTGGAGGTCAGTAATGCATAAAGTTGATGGTGAGTGTGAATACTAGGTCCACACAATTTACCGATTTTTTTTTTCCCCTCCTTCTGCAAGTAAATGAAAGGCTGCTCACTGTCAGGTCTTCACAACCAACTGCCAGAGTAGCCAACCATACCATTAAAAACAAGTGTAGGAACACATACATATACACACATAGTCTCTTTCTAAAATCATGTAGCCTGCATAGTGACTTGAAAGCAAGACAAAGTAGATGGCCTCTGTCCTGAAGAGTTTGTTGTCCTATTACAGGAGTGACAAACAGGTTGCAAATACCTTAGGGGATCAGGACACAACAGGATTCGACTACTTTAGTATGAGCACTTAGCTACCCAGTTTAAGCAAAACCATGCCACAGAGTTCCAAAAACATTTCCATTCATTTGTTCAATAAGAGATTAACTGCTGTAAATAAGCCCATGGAAGTGAATTTTTAGGAGCTGCTTGTATTGAACAAGGTATTTGAGGGAAAATGTATTAGACTAATTGAAAAAGCTATTCCTCTTCTGAGGAAATGTTTGTTGGCTTCTCATTGTAGCCAGTCTTTATGCTCTATGCATTGGAAGTGTCATGCTGCAGACACTGCAGGTTTTGCTTTTCTTTCTAAGAATCAGCAGGTGTTCACATGCCAAGCTTTGAAAATGGATCAAGTAGAAGTCCATCCTCTCTATTAAATAACAACAACAACAAAGTATTCTAATCACTTGTATCCACTTTGCTGCTTAGAAGTGCAGTGAGTGAGACCTTTGCTGACCAAACCAGTCAAACTTTTCCCCATTAGAGGTGTAAAAAAAAAAAAAAAAAAAAAATCTTATTTGGCACTGGATCAGAGAGATAAGGCAGTACCAAAACTGGAAGTTGTAGCCATAAGTATCATTTTATGCTGTTGCATTATAAATAAAATATCGCATAACACATTTGTCCTCCAAGTGCACACACAGTCTTATTTCTTGGGCCTGGCATATTAAAGCATCTATGTTAGATTGCAAAAGTTTATTTACGCACAGCAATGTAAAGCAGCTCTTGTTGCCCGTTATTCTTGGTCATGAACAGATGCTAATTACTCACTCAAATGCATAAACTCTTTGTGGGTACAAAGGGATACAGAAAAGTTTAGAGCAGGTAGAATCTACCATTTAAACAGTAATAAGTTTGGTCAAAACCTATGTATGTATATTCAAGGCTTATCTTTATCAGGAAAAACATGCACTCTCTTTTCTCAAGTCAGACACCTTTCCTGAAGCAAAAACCTTGTTCAGGCAAACAATATAATTCAGTCTACAGTCAGCAGGGATCTAGTAAAAAGTCAGCGGGTGCTTAAGGTGTGATTCTGCTATAAAGGACCTAACATTGATCTAAATAGGACAGATAAAGAGTTTTCTGGGTGCAATTTCTTTTCACTGACTGTAAACTAAATCCACATTGACTAGTTCAGGTATCAGTCATTGTCATTAATGAAACTTACTAATTTATTAGAATGTTACAAACTGCTTTCATGCCAGTTAATACTTGGATACCTTTATTTTACCATAAGAACACATTAGTCCTCTAAACATACTCTATGGAGAAGCAGAGATAAAGTCTGTTGCTCGAGTGGCAGAGAGAGCAGACAAGCAAGCATTTTAAATTTGGATCTGAACTTAATTTGAAAAAAACAAAGTTCTTGATTTGAACCACACTTTCTATATTGTTTTGGTACTTCGGGTTAGAGCACGCCAGTTTGGATGAGCGTGGATGAGTACACAGAAGAACACAGCCTTGGCCAGCTCACTTCAGGCTCGGTGGCGCAGAGAGGGACCCCAAACTGCACATCAGCTGCTAAAGCCTGTTCCAGGAGCCCTCTCCGCCAGCAGGCGCAGAGGAGGATGAAGGCTCAGCCACAGGGCAACGCTGACGTATGCCACGCCTGTGCTCGCCCTCTCCAGGAGGCCTTACTGGCTCTTGTGCTAGGAAATGTGATAAAAGAACAGCTCTGCTCTAGTCAAAATTAAGTTTGGGGGATTCCACTTGTACAATATTTTCTGGAATAGCACACAGCTACACAGGGTTTGACAGAGAGTATGTCCAGGATGCTGAACCCACTGCAGCTTGCTGCGGTTCTTTCCTAGCTGGACCCATCATGGGGTCATCTGGGTTCTGTTCTGCAATCACAGGCTATGACCAATTCCCTGTGAATCCAGAGGGGGCTACTTTCAGGAGCGTAATTCCGCATGTATTACCAACAATTAAAGACATTTCTTTTTCTTATTCAGCTTTCCTGTTTTCCCTAGGAAAGTATAAAGGGATTCAGAAGAATCTAACACATTCTCACAGTACTGCTTTGCATGGCAGACTGATGGCAGTTTTTATTCCCCAACTAACATACCCCAAAATCAGAGTGATCTGGAAAACTGAGATCGGTTTTCTTCAAGCATAGAGTATTTTCTTTCAAACGTCCCCTTATATTACAGAACAACAAATCTAAGCAATATGAAAATTAAACTTCAAATGAGAGCTTAATTTTAAAAGTAGTTAACTAAAAATCTACTTAGTTTCACGCTGTCTGCTCTTCAATCATTTTGGTTATAGCCCTTTAGAACATTTCTACTGAGTGCACCTCAGGCAGATACCAGCCTTGATTTACAATCAGCAACACAATGAAGGAAGGTACAATCCTCTGGAAGTCTGAACCAAAAACGCTAGTTTCTTTAGCCTTGTTTAATTAAAATAAAAAGTCTTATATCCCCTCCCCCTACTTGTTGGTCTATTTAGCAGTCAAGGTACCCAACAACCGAGCGACAAATCACTGGGCACAGGGAAAACACTGACCACAAAACACTGAACTTGAGTCTAAAGTTCATGATCCATCTGCAATTTAAACCTATTTTATAATCCAAAAAGTATTTCATAAATAGCATTCTGAAAATATACATATGTATTCCCCTTGTAGTTCTTGATCATGGCAGAGAAGGAAGCACAATTGAATTTGTCATTTGCTGCTAAGCTGAAATTCTTGAGCATTCCTCAAGGCAGAGGTCATGCAAAGGAACATTAATACATTCAGGCCATTTATAAAAAGCTATTTCAAACATGGAAAGGAGTTTCTATTACATTTTCCATTCTCATATAGGAGAGTATTAAGAATTTCAAAAGACCTTAGTAAATAACACCAATGCAGTTCATAATTTGGCTGTAAACTATGATTAGTATTCCAAATTATTAACAATAGTAGATACAACCATTGTTCTATGAATTAATATGGTATTTTTACCTCATCTATAGCAGCCTTCGGACTTCTCCATATACTGGATGCTACCCTAAAGATGACTTCATTTCAAAGTCTTTTTCTAAAGCCATGCTGGAAGATACATTGAAGATATATTGAAGTAGGGCTCCTTAGAGGTTAACTAGGTAATCCATGGAGACTATACCATAACTTTTCCTTTGCTGCCATTCATTAAATATGTTCCATCTCATGAATCATGAATCATTTCATTTTTAAGTACTCTTTTATTTCCTTTAAATTTACCTAAAACTTTATTACATTCAGTCTGTACAGACCTGACAGACAGCCTGCATACGTTTAAGACATTCCCAGTGGAGAAGCGTAAAACATTTAAAATCTATATTTGATCTGACAACAGCAGCACCATGTTTGAATTAGAAACAGATTAGACATAATTGAAGATAAAGAGGACACAAGCATCACTCCCATTTTGGTGGAGTGGGCTTTAAATTATCAGATTCATCCAGAATACATTACTGAGAAACATTGAATTGTTATCTTTAGACAGCCTTTTCTAAGAGTTTACAATTTCTCAGTTCAGTGAAGCTTGCCACCAGCTTGTTATCAGAACAAAAAACGAAAAATCATTCGGTTCAGAGCACAGAACTGATCTCACCTCCAAAAATACACGTTTTCTTCTGATAACAGACACTTCATTGGACTGCAGAGGTACCACTTCACGCTTTACAGTGAAGGCAATCTTTTTAAGATCCTTCCACTTTTCAGGTAATTCCTGACAACATTACAAGCAGATATTGTTTGTCAGTTTTCAGAGCCAAAAACCCTCCCAGCACAGAAACAAACATACACAGTTTATTTCCCCACTCCCCACCCTTTTTTTCCTTAAAATAAAATTTTTGGCTTTATGTCATTCATCTTCCATATCTTTATATCGTGACAAACACAGATTCGTTACTCATGGTAACTTGCAAAGCATAATTTATGCAAAAGATTTAAGTTTGTTCACAATATCCTGTATTTTCTAGTGAAAGCATGTTTATGTATATTATCTTTGGAAATAAACCTCAGCAATGCAAAAGACATCCCAGTGGTGCAACTCACTGGGAAATACTCTGATAAATACATTATTAATTTGACTCAAAAAAAAAGTATATAAAAACACACACACTACCAGCCAAATCCATTGGTGACTTGGGAATGCTGTTAAGTGCTTTTAGAACCCCACTTAGCTTTTAGTAAGGTGCCAATCCTGTCCACAAAAGTTGAATCCTTAGATGATTTTTCCACAACCAAAGACTCATCTGCTCTACAAGAAACACCTGTTGCCTTCCAAAGGCAGCAGCAAGTGCAGTTGAATATGGTAAGAACTAGATTATAGCACACATAATAAGACTGTGTAATTAAAGTCTTCCTGTTGTTCTTTGGAAGATGTATACCAGGCTTTTTCAAACATTTTAGCTTACCTCATTTTAGCTTAACCTCATCCTACATAATTCTACAATTCTGTGATAGAAGTGAACTATTATCTCCCTGCAAGTCATACACTCTTTCTGAGCAATATCTGATTGTTATTTGAAGCAAAATTTGACATGTTTGTCTAGAAGATTAATCAACACAAGCAACTGTTTAACAATGCATTCAGAAATAAGGACACAATGAAGTATATGTCTATAAACTGTACTTTAAAAGAGATATTTCCACAGTAAAAGTATATTTTTCAGCAGCACTAAGAGGTATGAAAGATTAGAACTGAAAAGTAAAGTAACGATTTAAAAAGGTCTCTCACTTCCATGTGCAATATAATTTTTTAACATTTCCTGCAAAACATGCTATGAAAACAAATATAGAAACATCTTTAGTCATGTAGGGTATAAGACAAGAAAAACAGTCTGAAAGTAAAGCTATAATTTATAGAAGACTGGTGTTTTACATACCAATTATATCAAATTTTACAATGACATTATTTCTACAGCTTTAGTCTGTCGATCCTTTCCTAATTAAAGATATGTTATGTTTTGCAATGGTTCTGTTTTTGAAGAGATACTTTTCATATACTAACAGACACTTTATTTGTCTCCTGTGAGGGTACTACAAAGCCGTGTGGCTCCCCAAGGAAAGAGGAGCAGAGAATGACCCTAGCCAGGTCAGGCCAGACCTCACCAATAAGGGCACACTCCCGAGCCAGTCACAGGGTCTGAGCCGGTCACAGCCTGAGGAAGGATGAGTAATGATCCTGGTCCAGAGTCTCTCCAGGTAGCGCAGTCAGGACCCAGAACAGAGAGGACCAGGGAGAAGGAGCCCCAGGAGGCTGGCTACACACCAGGCCAGCACTCAATTCAGGCACAGCTACAACCCAGTTTAGCCAATGCCGAAGGCTGGGCTTAAATGGAGCCCCTGGGCCAAGGGCTGGGGAGAAGGTCCCAGGTGAAACTCATCAAGCCATCACAGGGCCTATTAGGTCACTCAGAGCCCTTAGAGTATGTACACAAGCAAAGTAATGAAGCTGCTAATGACCCAGCCTACCTTCACAAACAAGGAATACCCTGATTCTCCAAGGATTTAGACTATTCAATAAATTTTTACAGCATCACAATTTCACGCACTAATTACACCCAAATAAGTATTTTCATTTCAGTGACAGAGGCAGTATTAATACCTTTTTAGTAGCTGAAAATTGAAATTCAAATCAAATGTACCCTGTAAGCACCCTTAGCTAAGATCATCTGGAAAACAAAATTTCATTTAATCAGAAATATCAGTTATATAAAAATATCAAAAATTTTATCCCACGGGAGAGGGAACCAACTTGTCAAGAGCTTTCATGAAAATAGGTAAATAAATAACACATAAATAAAAATGCAGCTGTGTATTGCCCTATGTTTCATGAATTTATTTGGAAAGTGAGAGAACACCAAATCCAAGGCTTTATGTTAAATCAGACACTTTGTGGATTAAAGCCACAGTCTCTCATATCCCATCTGAACCCCTGACCAAAAATCTGGCTAGTTGAAGAACACAGTCCCTCTCTCCTAACTCTGCTCTTAGTCCCGAGGACTGCAAGGGCAGCAGGGATTATGTTTGTGCCATTGCATTTAAGGTTTAATGGAAATCCAAACAGGAAAATAAAACTTAAAAAAGTAAAAATTTCCACATGTCTCCTCAAGATAAATTTGGGCAAACTGGAAATCCTGTTCTGCCAAAGGATGATTGCACAAGTTCACGATGCTGTCTGTGCTTAAAATCAATGTGCTATTAACAGAAGTTCCAGGGCCTCAGTACCCTTAGCTTGTGTCCACTTGGAGGAAAACACTACCTCCCCATGATTAATCATATTTTCTCCCAAGCACTTCAATTGCTTCCTAGGAGGACACAGACAGGTAAACAAGCCTCACTAAGACTCTTGAAAAAAACTTCAGAACACTGAAAAAAATCTAGGTTGTTCCTTCTGCAGACTCAGTTAACTTACAGAACTTTTACCTGAAAAGTGAGAACGGACAGCAGATACTGCCTATGTATAGAGACAAATTGTCTAAGGTAAACATCACCAAAAAAAAAAAAAAAGTTAAAAGCTCATTCAAGATTATTATCGGTCCTGCTTCCATTTCAGAATGTGCCGAAGTTTTACACGTTATGCTAAATCCTTACCTCCAGTTTTCATACATCTGTATTGGCATCTGCTAGACACAAGTTCTGAAGAGGTCATTTTTAAGGGTTTTAAAATGTCATTTATGGATTCCTGTCATCCATGGTCCTGTGTAGTCATGAGTGGTTCCATTATTTCAGAGTTACACACTCTCCACCTCATGCTTTCTTAGTCAAACCTGTCTTGGTTTCATGCATAAGTTTGTTCAGTAACACTAATAATATACAACATGAGAAAATGTCAACTTAATTAGCACAGAACACCTCAAAAGTTAAGGCAAACCATACTTCCATTTTATTCATGAACAAGTAAATGCAATCAAATCAAACACAGAGCACTGTGGTTTGGTTAGTGGCTTTTTTTTTTTAAGCAAAACAAGAATTACATTTCACATGTATAACCAAATGCTCTTAAGAAATATCATGGTCTTGTTTACACTTGGCGCTCTCTTCCTTTCTACTGCATATCTACTGCATGTGACTCAGGCTGTGATCTCAGCTTCGAACTGCAGGAGAGGGGAAGGAGCTGTTTGGCACTTCGAAAGAGTTCAGGTGGGCACTGAGGGGCACGTGTATAACACCATGATCCATATCCAGCTTTTAGAACAATCCAGGATTGCTTCTCAAATCAAAGAGAGAGAGCTCTTTGCTCTAAACTCTCCTACTCTAGCTTTCCAGCATGGTGAGGAACACCATTTTGAAGTGCAGTTTAGATGTAAATGTATACCGAAGATAAGACAGAAATGCTAGAAACCCTTAATATGAATTAATATGAATTAAAATTCTACTCCACTTTGATCAATCAAGAAACAACTATTTCTAGAATAATGTTAGCACCTTAAAAACAGCAATAATTTTGTGGGCTTGATGCTTATCAGTGTTCTGGGAGAAACTTAAGCCCAAAGAAGTTGGGCTGTCCCAAGGTCGTATCCAAGGCACCATGAATCACATATTGTATATGTATATTTATATGCATGTGTGTGTGTACATATGTATATAGTATATATATACAGTATAGTAAATATATAAATCAAAATCCACAGAAATTACATTCAGAATATAAGAGGAGACAGAGGGAAAGAACAAACATGAGAAGTCTGAGTGAGTGGATGGGAATAAGCCTCACAGCTTCTTGTGAGATATTGGCCTTCTTGGCATAAACCACTGGATGGGGTGACTTAAGTGGGAAAACAGTTATTCTCGAAGTCTACAGGATAGGTGAATTGTGATACTTTTTAGAGAAAATAAGGAAAATTAACAATACCTGAAAAGAGTTTTTCCGAGGTATCTCACAAATCTGTTTACAGTTGATGCATTTTTGAAGATGTTTTTGATTAATTCCTCCATAATATCAGAGAAAATGCCATTGTAATTAAGTCCAGATAAGTTTAAAAGTCATTTCACTGCCATGAAGAACAAGCTGTACTTCAAATAAAGGAATAGATTTAAATATTGTCTCAGTGTTTTCCATCAGATATTGAAGAGAACACTTGATAGCTTGAACAACCCATTTGCAATCATGTGGTCTTTGTATTCAGGGTAGGATTTCCATTCATCAGAAAGAGGATCTGCCTGGAGCAAATACTGATTGTCCTGGAAAGAGTAATTTAGAGAATCAGTAACAGGGGGCTAGAATTGCTCTTCCCTGTGTGGATTTCTTATTCCAGTTAACTGATCAATCCAGGAAAAAAGAAACTCTCACTTTGATGAAGAAAAGCATTCCCACTATTTACAACATAATTACCTTTTCATTGTAACTTTTACAAGTACATCTGGAACTAATTACTGACAACTATTTCCCTTTGGAGCTAGATTTGCATCAGCAAGTACAAATATTTGAAAACACTTTTAGCTCCTACTTAATCCTGGTTTTCCTAAGGATTTACACGTCCTTACCTTACTGACAATATATACCACTCAGTATAAAACATTCGCTGGATCTGTTATTATGTAGACTATCTGGTGGATCTTTTCTAATTTTTTGCGAATTATACTCCATAGTTGGAATATTTCTTTTTAAGTCATCAAAGGACAGAAGTATTATCTTTTTGCCATTTTTCTTGGCAAAAACAGGGCGTAAATCTGTGCAACAGCCAATTTCACATTATGTTTGTATTTGCAGATTCTCTCACCCACATTTTAAACAAAGTCCCTCTATTTGCTCATTACAATCCAGAGATCTTGACTCTGCCAAGTTAGAAGCAAGCATGGCACTCCCAACCAGTACTGACTACAAGAACGGCTCTAGTTTTATCATCATGTATCTCTGACAACTGGACTAAAAACACCAATGGTTTTTATTCCAATCCCTGAAAAGCCTTTTAGTAAGAGAAGATGTTTTATCATCCATCACTGGTCTCACACACCACACAGGCTTATTTCATACATTTCCTGACAGGAGGAATTAGTTCTGTCTATGAATTTACAAGTTAATGCATTAGAAGTCCCTCTTGTGTATTCAAAGAAACACATACACACCCATACATATACAGTCAATAAGACTAGAACGTATGATTAACTACTAAGTACAGAGTAACAGCCCCCTCACTAGAAAGGAAAACTTGAAGAAATAGTTGAACACAGTTTGATTCTGGTTTAGTTGCATTTGAAGAGATTATTACAGTTATGTCAGTTTTCTACTATGTCTTTACATTCATACCCACCTTTCAAAAAGGATCTTATTTACCTTGTAAAATCTCTCTCTCTCAGAATAGAAGAGCATTGCAAATGCTAGTGTTAGCAGGATGCTTTAAAATCTCGAGATATTTCACCTCTTGGAGAAATAGCAGAAAGCTGCAAAATCACAAAAGGTTTTGTTATAAGAATGAGGAAATCAGACATTAATTAAAAGGCTTGCTCAAATTACCATATCATGAATAAATCCTATGGAATTTGCTGAGGCAAATTTTTTGTCAGCCTCCCGAAACCAAAAGCTAAACGTCTTTGCCATCATCATTTTTCAGTTCCAGACATTTCATTTAGATACATGCATAATATTATTTATTATTATTAATGAAAATCTGAATAGTATTTCTCTTATTTCAAACCACTAATGCTTCTCACTGAACCAATATTGTCATAGACATGCACAGTCATTTTACACTATTTTTTACCCTAAAGTAAAAATTTATGAAATCTGACACATGGTTTGAACTTACTATCTCTACAGCAAAGGAGAATTTTTACCATAAAACAAAATATTTGCTGAGACAATTAAAAGAAATGCTTTATAATAGTACAGTAAGATGTATGATAATTTTTGATCAGAAAGTAAAACAATGTTATACAAATTGCAAAGAATGATTAGACTGAGGTCTGAGGCATAGAGAAGGTTTTGACTGTGTCTATGAAGAAAGGGTATCTCTTCATTTTACCCACCCAGCCATTCCAACACTCTCCATCATTTTTGCAAAACAGGATTTGTTTTCTCTATGTGCAAAAACCTACAGAGACAGAAGAGATTTCACCTCAATGTCATTTCTAAGTACACAGTAAGGCTGTAACTTCAGAAAGTGCCTGAAGTGTTTTAAGCCCCATTGTACAATGTTTTACAGCAATACTTACAGGTGATTGATGTGCTTAACATGTGGTCTGTGCCTGAGACGGCTGAGACCATTTTAAACTGCCTGCAATCAATGACATATTTTCATGAAGTGGAAGGCACATCCATTCCTTAACTTAAATAAACAGAAACATTTATGGTGATTAAACTGACATTTTTGTCATTATGTAAGCTGCAAATAATGCACCAAGCCTGCTCTCAATATCTAAAGGGGGAACAGCTTCAGATGCAAAATTCTCTGGCTCAGAATAAAATTCCCAAGGACTTCCTGGAACAAGTCACAGCAGATGACAAAGGAGTTTCAGGTACTCCAGGGAGCCACTTTTATTCCTTCGCTCTTTGAAATATCTGTCATTCCAGAAAGAGTGAGGCCTTCTGCTAGCTGCAGGCAAGTCCAGTTGTCATTTAGGAATCCCAGTGGCTTTTCTGACAGACCACAAGAAAAGAAAACACATTTCTGAAGCTGGAGAACTGCAGGGTGTTTCTTTGGCAGAAATATGGGCATAAACATATGGATGACACTAAAACAGAGTGGACTGCAAACAGAAATAAGGATACTGTTGTATGAGACCTATCTTCAGAGAAGGGATCTATCATCAAACATTACTTATTTTATTACTGTACACATCTAGGATCCTCACATTAAAATCATTCTGGAATTTGTTTGTCTTTGCAGATTTTGGCTATAACTGCCAAAATAGACAACTGTTCTTTAGATTTTTCTTATAGAAAACAGGTTTTTCCACAAAATGTGAATTTCCCTCTCTTCCAGATTATCCTTGCAGAAATCAGAAAAAAATCTATAAGTATGGTATTTAAAAGTATGACACCTGCTCCTGGAACAGTTTCTAAAAATAAAATGGCATCCCATGAGAAATCTAAGAGCATGTTTCCATCCATGCACGTTCAGATCGAAAATGCAATTGTTTATAAAACTGTCCAGATCTAGGCATTTAGAGAAAGCAAATAGAAAATGTTGCTGGGCACACTAGCTTTCTTGTATGCCTATGCAAACTCTGCTTTAATTATTTTCCATTGGGATAGAATTATTTTCTGCTGGGAAAAAAATGGGTATAGCCTGTCAAATTTTTGCCTAAGTCAATTTATACTTATTTTGCTTTCACAGAATTTCAAGAAAAGGCAACCTGGTTGTGAAGCAAAGGAAGAATTCTGAATTTTGGGTTTTTTTTAAGTGGAAGTTAAACATCATTTGAATTTCAATAAAATAAAATGAGAAAATGTTCAGATCTCAAAGATCTTTGATTTTCCCATGAACGTTTCAACAGACTGTTCTTGGGTCATAAAAGCATTTGCTTTTTAAAATCTCCTTGTCCTTTCTTTTCTGGCAAGTAGATAGCTTGAAGAAAATACTCTATCCTATTTTTCAAATATTAATGCAGGATCTTTTACACTTTATAGTGTCTTATTTCCACACAGACAATAGATAATAGATATCATTAGAAACCTTAGGACCTTTAAAGATAGAATTTGAATATATTTGGATTCCAGAGACAACAGATTGGCCACAAGGATTGGCCAGTTTCCACAAATCTCCAAAATAATAAAGTCTCCTTAGAACAAGCTAAAACACGAAAACGCCACTAAATCTGCCTGTAATCAAGTGATAAATACCATAAACAACTGCCTCTTTCACAACATTTCAAGAAATCTGATTTGGATTTTGTTTGGAAGCAGGAAGTGCTCCGTGTAGTGTCAAACTTGACAATGAAAATGAACAATGTTCCAAAAGCCATGTCAGCATTTAGACATGATTAGCAAAAATCTGCTGGCGCTTTATTTTGAATTCTGTTCTGTTTTATTCCAGGCATTTGGTTAATTTCGTGATTCCTGACTTTCTGATTACTTTTGGAAAGAAGGTATTGGGCATATTAAATTTCATCACAGACTTGAAAATGAACAGTGTTCTAAACATCTTCATTTTCAAGGAGAAATGGTATTTCTAAGAAAAATAAAATAAAAACTCTATGACCAAGGAGTAAAAATAACTGAAAAATCTTTTCTCTTCTTTAACATATAACAAATATACAACAATCACACTATTTGCAGAACATTAATACTATTAAAATACTGCACACTTGAAAACAAAAGAAGCTTGTAGAGCTATGCTGCTTTGAAAATACGGCATTTGTCTAAAGGTAAGAGAGAAAATCAATAGGCTTCGAGGGAAAAAAGAAAAAAAAATGAAAGGAAATTACTATGTTCCTGAGACTGCATATAAACTGTAAAGGAGGTTAAAAAAAATGAAAAATAGGCAATTAATTGCTTAAAATTTATGTCAAACACCAAGCAAATTAAAATATAGCAAACGATAATTAATTATATAAGTTATATAGCAATAACATGTAACATATATAATGAGTGAGAGCATAAAAGAGAAGATTTTACTTTTTATTTGTGAAAGATCTTGTAGCAGGTAATTTCTTCATCAAACACTGAAAGAAAAGCAGCAAACTTGGAACAACGGCTGGAAATGATGGCAAGGATTTCCAGTAATTACCAAATATCTGCAAATCTGTAGAAAGTTCACTGAACGATAAATTAAAAAATTACAATAAATAAAAATATATATAAAAATGTGACTTTACAAATACTATTAATTAAAAAGACTTCTTATTCTTTTATTAGAGACAGCCTCTCTTAACTTGCATGAGCCACTGAAGACCTATGCAAACTGTGGACACCCGTGCAATGACATACAAGATGTGAAGAGCCAATTGTGAAGCAGCACCTTTAGGTAAATTGGTGGTCTCTGAAGCAGCCATCATTCAGGAAAGGATTCTCGTTTAGACAACATTAGTGCTAACCATGTTTATCACTAGCTGCTATTCTACAACAATAGGTCAAAAAGTCATTGGCACAAGCTCTGAGGAAACTACTATCAGAAAAAAGAACAGGTATTTTTCAGCACTGGCACAAGTCAGTCACAGAGACTCCACATACTCAGGTAACTTCAAAGAGATCTTGATGGACTGAGGAAAAAAAATTCTTCTTCCAACCTTATTGCACCTTTCAGTTAAGACCAGTTGGAAAAAATGCTACAGGATGTAATCCTAAAAGTTCTTAACTGTTCTGCATAGCATTCCAACTGCCCTCTGAGCCCGTGACAATGCAGGTAATGCAGGTTGTGCATGGCAGTACTCACAGGCCAACTATATGTTTCTGGTATGCAAATGTATTTAGAAATTTCTCTCATGATACTACGGGAAACAGTACTGAAGCTATCGCTTCTCCAGATGTCAGCAAACACAGTCTGCAACAGACAAATTGCAGATTATCTTGTGGACAAACTCAGCAAATACAACCAGAAAGTTTGCAGAGTGATTTTATATCATTTTTCCCCAATAATATGTTTGCTTTATTTGAATATGTATTACCAGCAGCAGCCTCAGTTTATGGCAGTGTGTGGTTAAATATCCCATAAAAGCTAACTCACTCTCTTCTATTCTAAACTCACTACATTCATGCTGACAGCCCAAAATTACAGTGTTTTATTATATTGCATCTTCACTGTGTAGTTTATTTATCTCTGTTGTGCCTTCTAGTTTTTGGCATCTGTTCAAAACCTTTACCTGTGTCCTCCTGCTGTTTGTCCTTCTGGCAAACTGTTGTGTTTCTTTTGTAGTTTCTTTTGCTTTGTGCTCAGAGCAATATCTCTTACTTTCATACACTACAAAGTTCATTAGTTTAGAGTGCTTATGCAGTCTCTCAATGACACGCAAATGTGCCTATAAATTGCTAGACAGCTGCAAAAATAGCCTGCCTATTAAACCACCAATTTTGACAGTCTATGAAACACCGCTTGTAAATATGATTTTTTTATAGCGTAAAGGCAGCTTAATTCACTAGTTAAAATTTAAGTGAAACGCCATAGGAAATACTGATGTGGTCTAAAAGCAATTCATAATTCAACCAGTTTGTGCTTTGTCCATTTATTTTTTCAGAACTTTTTATTTTTGCTCTTTATGTGTCTTCATGTGTTCTCATAATACAGCGTGCATAGAAACTGGTATTTTCCAGGGAGCATCTAAGTTTGCTCCCTGCTGTAACAGTGACATTGACTTCATTGTTTCTGAACTTCCTTGAAGGAGGACCGTCTCCCTAGATCTGAAAAGCTTCAATGATTCAAAGCTTTCATTTGGCAATTCTGGTGTGCAAATCTTGAGAGTCAGTAGTTTGTCTTCAGCTAAACTGCTGTTTTTTCTTCACAGAATTTGAGATTACACCACAATCTCAGCAGAGGCTGAAATTCATTCACATACTTCATTCACTTTAACAGTTGCACAGATATGAATAGTTAGTGAATTTAGTTTGATGACATTTAAATTTTCTCTTTTTAAGGTTTTTAAAGAGAATATCAATGGGTCTTTCTATTTATTCACTTGTCTCTCTAAAAGATCATTTGCAAACAATGTCTTTTTTAGGAGAGATCTTTTATCCAATTGATGACACATTTGTTTAGGTGAGATTATAAAGGTCATAAATATCTGAGCCTTATTAAAGTAAAAATAATGTAGGTCATAATGGCCCTTTATTTCTTCTGAAACATTCCGCCATAGGTTTGAAATCTTATTTATTAGAAGTGAATTAGAACTTGATTTTGCAACACTTATATTACCAAAAGTCCTAAGTTTTGGTGTTATTCTTTTTATGGGATCAGTGAGATACCTTTTTGAATTTATCTGCTGGGTAAAACGTAGTGCTGTACATAGACAGCTTCTCCTCAGCTGGTAAAATTTGTGAGCTGCTGGAAGCATGCTGATCGTTTCCATCACTCACCCTTCTCACACAGGGACAGTACATGCTTCCCATGCTCCTCAGTCAGCCATACTGTATCAGTCCTCTGCCTTCTTCCTCAAGCATGGGACAATGTCCATTTTTGCCCATGTTTTACTTCTTTCCCCCTTTCCCCCCACAACAGTTCTCCCTTTGTTCTCGCTCTTTTTGTATGCTTGTACAAGTCTCTTTCTCCAGCTTCTTGATTTTATGATACCTCTGCTTTTATGTTTGTTGCAGCTGTTGGGATGGCATTTGTACAGCACTGATGGTAAAACTCTCCTGTCTCAGCAGGAAGCTGTTCCTCACACCAGTTATATCTGATGTCTTCCTTTTCATTTTCCTTCAGCTTCTCATAAAATTGTGTTTCCTGAAACCCTACGAATTCTCTCAGAGTCTTACATAACTTGATGTATTCAACCATTTCTTTTCCATCCATCTTATGTTTTCCATCATCTTTTTCATTTTGTTAGATATATGGCTCATTTATTCATGCATTATCTACTCAGCTAGTTTATATTTTTACCCGCTATTTGGACTGTAATTTTCCTCTGGATTTCCAGAGGGCACACAAGATCCAGGTACCCAACTCCCACCAATTTTAATAACTCTCTTTGACTTTAATGGGAATTTTGTGGCTAACTCCCTGGCAACTCTGCAAATACAGAATCTGCAGGGTATCGTTTACGTCTTATACCTTCTTTCAGTAGGCGTTCAGAAGCACTTCTGTAAAAAGCGACCTCTTTAAAGCCTTTTGGTCATTTGTTTTCTGATGTATATATTATTATAACTTTCAATAGCTGAGGGACCAAAAATGACATTCATTTAAGTTAGAGAATTTGAGCTCTGCATGTCTAGATTCAGAGCAGATTAAGAAAGATTAGTCATTTCCCTGAGTCATGGCCAAATGTGGTCCTTGCTTTTATTATTGCAGCCTATGGTGGTCTTCCTCCTTATATTGCAGATGAGCACATCTTGAATAATGAATGACTTTGCCATCAAAAATATGCAAATCTTGTTCTTCATTTCAATATTTGGACATATCAACTTCAATTTCCTAAATCTTTTCTTCTAACTAGAGGTATTAACGATGCTAAGACAATTATCTAACTCTACCAGACAGTCTACTGTTCATTCAACAGAAACTCCTATTTTTACTGGAATACCAAACTTTTTTTTTTCTCCTGTATTTTTGCACATATTGTTTTCTTATTCTTCCACTTTATCTTACACAGTCACCAGCTATAAGAGAAGGAGGCTTTTCTGAAAAGGTAATACACTTTGACAAACTAACTGACAGAATTAAGAAGAGCAGGTGAGCTTTTTTGCTAATAATCCCTTCCTCTGCATCTTAATCTTGCATTCTTTCCAAGAAGACTACAATCTACTGGCCGGCTTCTGCCACCTAAAAAAATGTCTTTTTTCCCCATCCACTTTATGCATCTCCAAAGGCATTTTCTCCAAACCTGGGTATTTTTGTACCCATTTTTCATTTCAGACACCAAACTTTATTTGGCTGAGCTCCAAGAGCTAGTCCAGTCAAAAACAGTGGGTTTTAGCTTTTAAAGACAATCCAACATTTTCAGTAAGACATTCAACATTCACAACATCTAGCATGAATGAGTCATTGAAACTTTTATTTAGGGCCAGACCAAGTATTATCCTCTTGTAATTTCAAGGAAAGAAAAATAAAATAGTAAGGATGTGATAATGTACTGGCATTGAGCACGACTGCTGTGATACTGCATACTCTGTGTGGATCAAAAGACCAAGGTGTCCACAGAGCTCTGAGTCAGCTTCCCAGTCCTAGTGAAGAAGCTGACCATGGAGAAGAGCATTCAGATTCCAAAAAGGGTTGGGCAGCTTGAGGCACAAAACTTCTGGTATCCTCTGTGTCAAATCTATATAGTTTCACATGCCAGGAGCAAACAGCAGGATTACATCCATTATCTATCATTGCTTCTCAGACAAATAAGCTATGATTGAAGGCAGCATCACCATGTGTGCCCTCCTGTAAAGTGATGTGCAACCATTAATGACTGATTCAAACTACTGCAAGGCTTTTATGTAAAAATATTTTCAGATGTTAGCACTGGTTTCAGTTGGGAGTGAGGAGGCGTACCTCATTCCTCTGTATTTTCCAGATTTTCTTTCCTCACCTTGATTTTTTCTTTCAGCAGGAGACACTTGGAGCTTATGTGAGAAATACTTTCCACATAATGCAATGAGGTAATACCATACGAGAACATCTTTGCAGCAACAAAAGGCTAGGGTGTTGGGAAAAAATGAATATTTAGTAAAATTATTCATCTATTCAATTACATGAAGGCTAAAAGTCACACATGAATGAAACAAAGAAATAAAAAAGAGCACTATAAGTACAAAAAGAAAAAAAGCTGTAGGTGTGGAAATTAGTTTGGATGCAACATGATTTATTTTCATTCTGTCACCTCTATTCACACTGTGCCAAATTTTAGCTCCCAGACCTGAAAATTGCTCTAGGCAGGTGAAGTTTTTATTGGAGGTCTGCTTGGAGCAGTTTTCAGGATCAGGACCTGTCTCATCAGGTGGTCCCACTAAAATGAATTACACTAAATCGAAATAAAATTCTAATAGAAATTAATCACAGCACGTATTCAAATATTTATAAAATGTTTTTCAACCTAGTAATTTCAGACTATAGAATTTTGAGATATGAAATAGATTAAATATTTTACCTTGAAGCAGACTCCAGTCCTTTGACTCTTGAAATGCAAGACTGAATATTGCCTCTAAATAGTGATCATTCATCTGCCATATGAATCTCATATAACGAGAGAGAAACTCCTGCATTACAAATGTATAGAAAGTTCTATGCCAGAATTCAATTACAAATATCAATGCTTGCTATTCAAAGCAACAGCTACAAAATAAAGCTCTTTAATTTCAGATTATAATTGAAAGTGTAACCAAATTATTGCATATTCTGCTGCTTTTGGCATCACTGACAAACACAGGAACTAATCCTGTACCTGTTACTCACATTAACACTAATACAAGTAATCTCATTCAAATTAAGCATGTAAAAGTAAAGATTACACTGGTAAGTAAAAATTACAAGATAAGGTGAATAGAATAAATCCGCTGAAATTGAATGATACAATCCATTTACTTATTTTCTTTCTCTAAGGTATGTGGTTCCATTTGCCTGGCTGAAACTAAAAGTGCCACTGAGAACACAGGACCCTAAATAACAGACAAGGTGCAGTCACCAGCTCCTAAGACTGCTCTGCATCTCTCAGTTCATGTTCTCCCTGGCTCCTGACCCTGCAAGCTCTTCCGTCTGCACGTGTACTGACATCAGCCACCCCACTGCAGGCAAAAACAGGCAGGATCAACCCAGCATTCGCTTCTCTATTTCTTTCCCCAGTTTTAGATCCTTAGCCCACCACCTTAGTCACAACACAGGTGATTTAACAAGTAATGGCATTACAACCAAGAGAAAAATATCAAGTGGCAAAGGAGCATTTAGGTGGGAAAATGGGTTAAGAATGATGTCACTATTACAGAATGTTGAATAAAAATGCTATGGACAAAAACTAGTTAGACTCAGACTGCTTTTTTTCCATGGTGTCCAGTACTTTCAAACATTTCGATGTTTAAAATCTTCTAATCCAAGTCGAAAAACCAATACCAGCTTTCTCCTTGAGAAACAGTTTCCTGGATTTAAGTGAGTATTTCTCCCTTTTACAGAGTTTTCTAACAAGACACTTGCGATGAAATACTTCAAAGACAGTGAGAGAATATAGTAAAACAGGGCTCTCTCAACTTTTCTGTAACAAAACTAAAAGGTCAGGGTTTGTGAAAGTGAATTGTTGGAATTTATCTGATAGTCTGAGCCTGTGAATAGTCAGAAAATAAATAATTCTGCATAGTTCAGAAATGATAATCCACGGTATTTTAACCTTCCCCATCAATACTTCTTTTACTAGCGACCTTACTGCACCTTGTCATTAGAAAGGGAAAAGTTTGGGGGCCACAAAATCCCAGACAGATCAGGAGTGGCTGGACAAGCTGCAGAGAGCCTGTGAAGCCAAAGGAAGAGATGGGAATGGCTCACAGCGCACCTGGAGAGGGAGCCCCTTCTGCACGCAGTGACTGCAACCTACGGGAGCCAAACAGCGTCCCACCCATGTGCCATTAGCCCTGGAAAATTTCTTCCTTTTTTCTTTCAGTAGGTAGGTCTGTCTGCTGAAAAAACGCAGGCTGAGACAACCCGAAAGTATATGCCCACTCAGAAAGCAGCTTGGGCCTGTTACGAAATTTTGGCTTCAATGTCTGTAAAATAGCAGTAGTGTTGGCAGCCCTGCATACTGTTTGTACCTTCTATTATATAGAAGTCACTCAGGATTTGAAAGGAAAATTTAAACTGAAGGACATTTGTTGTCCTTCAATATTTTTTCCTCCATAAAGCTATCAGATCTCAAAGTGAGTGCTGAATCTCACATTCTCACTTTCCTAGTTCAGATAGTCTGCAACACACTTACAGAACTTGCATCAAATTTCAATTATTAAACAAAAATGGGATGCCATAAAACGCAATCCTGACAACATAGCACCGACCCCCGCAAAGAGGGGATTACTTAGCACCAGGTCACAAGCTCAGTGCAGACATAGAAGTCAGACCGTAGCAGTAGGGTCAGAATCACTAAAAGATCTTCACTGAAAATACATTTTTGATTTCCAGATACAAGTTGTTCTGCTTAGTGCTTCAGGTGAGTCAAATACAAGGCAGATTTGGTCCAAAAGTCACAGATTTGCTGGAGTGTATATTGCTCAGGAAAGAAAACCAGCACTAACACACACAGCTCGGAGCTTTCAGACTCAAGGCACCTCGTGTCCAGAGCTCGGAGCAGAGGGCAGAAGAATTTTTGTACTCAGCCTAAACCTCAGAGTGATTATAATGCTGCAATGTACAGCAGCCCTTCATAGATCACATCACACTGAGAAAATACCAGCGCGGAGGGACAGCCTCACAGTTTAACAGCTTCCCTTTTTCTATGAACAATCACCTTCTTTTTAAGTGTAAAAAGCATTCTTAAAACTTCTGAATAAAGCAGCATTTATTGAACTTCTCCTGTTCCTTCTTCTAGATCTATTCTGAAAATCTCTGCATAAATCGGAAAGATAAAAAATTATTTCACTTGGTTAAAATTATATTTAATTGTTCCGATAGGTTTGAAATCTTCATCTATATTTCAAAATATAAGATACCAGCTAATCGTGTATCTGTACAACAGCTGCCTGTGATAATGACAACAACTTTGCAGAACAAACAAGCCAAAATTGACTACTTTGTGCTTGATGTAAAATAATTAGTATTATTGCCCATTTTACCCTAGAAGAACAGAAAATATAGGAAAACATGTAAATCTTGTCAGAAAGACTGACCAAAGATTACACATTACAATGCTAGAAAGGTCATATGTTTGGTAGTGTCCAGAAGGTTTGTGATAGAGTAGGTTGAATAACTGAAACCAATTTCTAGAGTAGGGAGACAGAAACAGCAGTCTCTGGGAATCTGAGGGTTTCTAGTGCTATATACACATACATATATATATATATATATAGAGAGTGAGTTTATAGTTTATATATACATACAAACTTCAAGCAACCTGAAATCATTTTGTCTAGTTTAAATTTTTTTTATTCCTCTTTTCCCAAATAAATGAAAAATTCTGTAAGAAAACAAAAAGCAGAAATATCTTTAAACTCTCAGAGAAATTCAGCTTTTCCAAAAAAAAGAACTCTGGTCAAATATCCAAAATCAGATGTTCTATTTTTTTTTTCTTTTCCTCTCAATTTCTTTTCCTGGAAAAAATATTTGCCAGCTGTGAGCAAATACTAGGAATGATATCAGTTCTACTTCATGGTGACTATACAATGAATGGAAAAAAAATCAATCAATTAAATGCTCTACCCTTGGAGCTCCCTTTCCCCCAACATTGTGCAAGATGTAGTAAATATTTATATGCTGATGCTTCACTCTACTCCCCTGACTAATGATATGCTGCCATGCCTGCACTGTCTTTATCTGAAGTCTGATTCATTAATAAATGTAAGGCACACAGAGCTGTTCACTTAAAAGAATAATATCAGAAACAGCTTTTGCAAGGAACATCATAAATGAAGTGTCATCATAATCAAAGTCAACTTTTCTACAGGAAAAGATACACTCGCATGTATTTATTCTTAACACTTGAAAAAATTATATTGAAAGCTTTATCAACAAAAATAAATAATTATTCATGCTAAAGTTCAAAAAGGCACCATTTAGCACTAATCCTGTGGTTAGTGTCTTACATTTGTGATCTGTAGGCCACATCTAAGGTTTGGCTTATGCTGACCTACCCCAGGCAACTGAGGGTTAAAATCTGCATCTCTGCTCTGCTACGCCCAGGTGCAGCAAAGGGCCCACTGCAGGTGACTGTGCCTGCTGTATGCGCTGCAATTCTTGCACGCGCTAGCGGGAGGGAGGGAGCAGCCTGCCATGTTTACAGCCCATCTGATTTTCCTGCTTTTTGTCTGCTTAAGCCTGCCCCCTCCTGTTGTTTATACATTTTATTCAATTTGTGTTTTTCAATGTTATTTTACTAGGGACAATTAAAAGCACACAATAAAAAGGCTCAAGAAGGGAAAATGGAAGGATTCTCGGAAAGACTTCCAGCCAAATTCTGCTCTTTGGAGAATCTGCTCACACAAGCATGAAATTTCCACAGATGTCTGGGGAGTGCAAGGGTAGCGTGACCGACTTATTCTGCTGCCCTGGCTATTCAGACTATTCTGTGTGTGCAGCTCTGGGAGGGGCATC
The DNA here is from genome assembly GCF_059628265.1 of Tinamus guttatus. Taxonomy (NCBI): domain Eukaryota; kingdom Metazoa; phylum Chordata; class Aves; order Tinamiformes; family Tinamidae; genus Tinamus; species Tinamus guttatus. Next base: position 5,830,549 of record NW_028288794.1, on the reverse strand, counting down.
CCTCCCTTTCACAGTGCTATAAAACACAAACCTGGGATGAGTGTACCCATTTTCAAGAGGCAAAGGCAAACGCTGCCTGTACAGCGAGTGCTCCTGCTGCCTTCAGAGGGACCCTCCACCCGCCAAAGGCAGAGCGTTTGGCACAGGCTCACCCTCACGGCGAGGCTTTTGGTGGCGTGAGCGAGGCGTGCTCAGGGCCCTGGGCCTGGGTAGCCAGCCTAGCGCTCTGCCATGGGCGCAGCACGCAGGGACGTCGCGTCCTTGCAGGCGGGTGGCAGTCACACTCCAGAGAGCTTCAGCTACGCTGGTGTCTGCGTGGGGAAGAAAGATTAGCCAGGCTGAGTGTCTGTCAGGAGATTCCTTCCTAGAGCGCAGGTTTCAGGCTGTTATTACAGCTGTTGTGGAGTAGATCTAGTACAAGAACCCTCCACATGCAAGCGTAGCTCCTCAGACGCAGAGTAACTGGGTTCTCTGCAGAACAAGCAAGTTGGCCCAAGTCTGCAGGGACAGTAGGAACTGGATTACTGGCAACATTTGCCCTCCCAGCAGTCATGTCCCCTTGGGGTTTGGCATGATGAGCTCTGACGATGGTCTGAGCACTGCCAGAAGCATGAGAACAATGAGTCCGCTAATTGTCCACTCATCACTTCTCAGATTAATTTGGAAATTAAGAGCCTACAAAAGCAACTAATGCTGGTAAATATTTTGCATTTGTTACAAATACTCTGAACCTGATTTCCACCCCCCAATATCTCCACTCAAATCTCCCCAAAAGCCCTTCAAATATTTTCAATTAAATTCCATGAATTAGCATATTTTTAGATATCAAGTCACAAAAGCAGGCCTCAAAGTCAACAATACTAATCCAAAAGATCTATATATTTAAAGTCATAATACTCTTTTATCTCCATATTCTGGTCAATAAGACAGTTTTCTGAATGCATATGGATAATTATATTACACTGAACCTCTTGAAAATACAAGGCCTGATTCTCATTTCATGGGAACTGATGGCAGAATTGCCAGTTGAGATTTGCAATTGATCACACTGTTTCTATGTAACATATATAATGTGCTGAGGCTGTTCTGCCATGGAAACCAGATCTGGCAATGTACATCTGCTTCACAGTAAAAACAAGATATTAATATTACCCAGCAACTCAGCTGCTTCCCAGCCTTTGGGCAAACTTTGGTGAAGTGAGCAAACTCTCTATTTTCATAGTTGTTAATTCTGTCAACTTTCTCTCATGGAATTTATATGAGAATATGCTCATTTTCAGGCAAGTTTTTGTTTGTTTGCTTCGTTTGTTTTTGTGTTTTATTATTTTTCTAAATAGCTTTCTAGAGTAAAAGATACTATCTGTTTGTAAGGCTACACCCTGCACTGAGAGTTGGGTGTTGAATGTCTGTTTAGTAAAGAAAATATAGTAAACCAATACCATAATTGCTCAAAATAGAATCCAGATACAATTCGAGCAGGTTATCACTGGGGGAAAAAAGTGCAATACTGCGATAATAAATAAGAGTAACATATGAAAAACCAATAAAATTTGGAAAATTGTAGATTGAGATTCAGACTTTACACTGGAGCTGGTAGCCTGAGAAGATAGTTGTTTCAAGACCCTAGTCAAGAATTCAGAATGATTCTTATACAGCAGCAGGTCCCAAGAGCCAGAGGTTCAACCTATCATTGACACAGGTTAATGAGTGGCCTTGGTCTTGCCCCTGCAACAATTATTACATTAAAAAGATTGTTTTGTAATTTTTAGCAATCCTTAAAAAGCTTTTTCATTAGAATGGATGAAAATTGCTTCTTGAAACTAGAAGGAAAAGCAACCTATATAATACCTATTTTTCTCTTAGAGAAGAGTAATACTCTCTCTTAAATGTGAAAGAACATACAAGAGCAAACAAAATGAGAAAGATCATGTGTGGGATATTCTCGGATACACATAGTTAATCATTCAACAAGTAATCCTATCACTGTCCACAGATGATCTACATAGCTTAGGGTATAATGTAATATGCTACTCTCGAAGGAAGCTGTCAGTATCTGAGGGGCTTTTGAAACAATTGCTCACTATGAAATGCACTACTTACTTACAAGCATGAAAGTGATTCTCATATAAAGGAAAGGGGGGAAATGAGAGCTCTCCATCTTTTCCACAGTTAATGCAGTTGATCATGTAAAAATACAATGCTTTTTTGTGTTTTAGTAAGACATTGCATTTTCTTAGATCTAGTTGATCTGTTTTCTCAGTTGAAGTTCTTAGACACATCTAAGGCCATGAATGGTCATGCATAATTAAATAAATGTAAAACTGTTAAGGTATTGGACAAGAAGAGATAAGTGCCCAACTAGACTGTCTTCTAAAGGACACAAGGCAAATTGTGCAGTCTCTAAAATACACAAAACACATTACATCAACTAAGACATTAAGTTGAACTTCTAACATAAACCATCTTTTTTCAGAATCTTGAATTAGCACTTTTGCAATATTGTATATAAACTAGAACTTGACAGTTTTTTAACCTGCCAAACAGATTTCAAAACATCTGTTCAGAAAAAAAAATACTGTAATAAAGTAATTGTCAAAATAAACAAAAATAGGACATAATGACAGAAAACACAAATATTTTTCACAGTCAATGTCAAATTTTCAACTGAGTAGAACACAAGTCAGAGGTTCAGACAAACAGCTGTTTTTCCAGGATACATCTGTAAGTGTCTATGGCCATTCAATATTGTATCAGGACAACCTCTTGTATTAGGACAACCATAACATTGGAAAAGCAGTATTATTTGGCATGAGTCCAGGTCAGACAGATGGTAGAGAGAAGGGGGATCACTGAAATGTTCAGTGTTGAGAAGTTTGGGTAGCAATGTAACATTTTAAAGGAAAAAGCAATTGGTCAGCATCTTGAGCTTCTGCTATTGTTTTTTTTTTTTTTTAAAAAAAAAAGATAATGATGAAATGATGAGATTAACCTTTTTTTCTCAATTAAGCCTAATCAGCTTTGTTTTTGACTTTGTTCCAACTTAAGTCCATAATCAGCTATATTTTTGAGAAGAAATCTGAAATATTTACAGAAGCTAGGTATCAAAATAATCTCTTACTGTATAATCCAAAATATTTTACTGTGTATAAATATAAATACCTTCCTTACACTTCAAGATAAGTTTTTGAAACTAGAATAATTGATTCTTTTTTTTTTTTTTTTAATCTGTATGGCCTCCCATAACCCTTAACTTTTTAATCACTATAAAAAAGTGATAAATGCAGTACAGCTGCAATATCAATAAAAGAACATACACTTCAAGTTGCTACTCTCTATTTCATGTAACACTGCTCACAAAAATCTGAAATAAACACACTCCGAGGTGCCTAGGGAAACCCCAAAGGAAAACTGAACCACACTTAATGAAACTTGCAGCGACTGCAGCAGAGTGCAGAAGGTGGCCACGTGGCTCCATCCTCAAGCCATTCTGTCTCCCTGTGCAAGCGCCTCCAGGCACCAGTGAGCCCGGGAAGGAAGCTCACGCGCGTGCTCCTGCATCCACACTGCTTGGTGACACACATGGCAGTGCCGAACGCAACGCGCATCTGCTGGGAGGAATCCCCCTGAGCTCTACTGAAATCAGGTGTCTCGTGCAGAGCATGCAAGCTGCTCAGGGTAAATACCCCAGGGATCCACCAAAGGCGCCCCCTGCAAATGCTTCCACATTAAACGTAAGTCACGTATATGTACACACTTACAGTATTGGATGCTATCCAGCTCAAACACTGGGACAGAATGGATCCCACTATGCCACTCACCATGCTATGCAATTATTTTCATTTATGCTGACACAAATAAAGAATTAAAGATAAAAGTGGTACCTCTGCTATGAAATCCAGCTTTTGTTCTTAAGATTACTTCCTTGCCCAGTGACATAAAAGTGATCAGTACGCCATTATGTGGATAAAACAATTAAAAAGTTTCTCAGAACTAACTCTGTCATCTTGGACAGCAAAATTACTGCTGCAAGGAGTTGCCAGCACATTTGTTTTCATTATAACCAAATGCACCACCCTCATCAAGCTGATAATTTGACAGGTTTTTTTTGTTCGACTGATGCCAATTTATCCATGTCAGTGTTTATTATCTTACTGTCATGATAGGTTCCATGCAGACTGCAAGCTCATTATCCACATATGAGCTTAAAGCGGTCTTTTGCTTGATTAGAAATGCCAAACTACTTACGATTTGGCATTTGACAAAACTATTTTATAATAGGTAATCCTTTTATATTTCCTTAAAAGAGGAATCCACACTGCATCTTACCTTAACATAGTAGATAATAGTAGTTTAATCCATTAGATGACTGTGATCTCACTACAGTGCCATGGTTTTAATGGAATTGATTCTGGAACAAAAATTTGGACTACATGTGATCCACACAGTTTCAATTCTTAAAATTATTTTTCATGAAGCATTTTCATAAATTCTCAGATGAGGGTTCTTTTGTCCATTTGGAAGAATATAAAGCTGACGAAATGTTTGTATTATTAACAAACACCAAGAAGATTCATAAACACTAAGTCTCAATAAATATCCGAACATTTTATATACTACTCCAGAAGTCTGAGGAAAATTATTGCAGTTATGCCCTGAAGCTTGCCTACTCTTCCCCTATCAAGCGTCTTGTTTCCTTGTCCTCCCCTGTCTCCATCCACATCTGAGGTCTCTAATTTTATACTTAGGCTGCAATTACTTTGGACCTACTTCTCTTACCCTCAAAAATATTTTTTTTTTATTACATACAGGCAAACATAAACTACCTCTGTTCCTCAAGACGTATACTCTCATCTACTTTGACAGTTCCCTCTGGATCATTAGCAAAGAGTCTGTGGCAGAAATAAAGCAGTCATTCTCCCTGCTCTCTGAGTTAACCTTGCTCAAGGTCTCTATTTCACCGCCATAGTGGATAGTACTGCCATCCTGCCCATCATTCAGACACATTATCTGGACACCATCTTCAACTCAAGCTTCTCTCTAGGTCCTTTTCTAACAGCTAAATATAACTATTGCAGAGCTGTATTGCTTAGTGAGATAAAGTTCTCCCACCTATCCATACAGCTAAATTTTTTCTCCAGGCTCTCATCATCTCACACCTTGATTATTCTAGTATCCTTTTTTTTATGAACCTGCCAAATGCTACCTTGTTAGATTGTCAAATAGGAACACACACTTTATCCTATGCTGCCCTTCACACTTGGGAGGAGCTTTTCAGAAATAGCTGTGCGGGATCTTGTTATCTATCTTCAAATTCTTCTTCTTTTTTTTTTTTTTTAACCACTGTGCCAATTAAACACTGAGAAAACTGATGTGCTATGCTCCTAGATCCACACCATCATGGTTTCCTTATGTTTCCCCATCTCGAGGTCCATCTGTCATCTCTTATCTTGTACCTACACTGCAAAGTCTTAAGAGCCGAGAATGGTCTTTTTTGTTACAGCACTAACCAGAGCAAAGCCCTGTGAACTTCACAGCTTCAGACCAGCCTGCAGTACGTAAACCACAGCAAAGCACCACTGCTAAGCACAGCTGTCTCTGTCAGCGCAGACAGCAGACGAACATGAAATCCCTGCAGACCTTCCTTCCCACATTTGTCCACTGGCAGCTTCCCTTAGTGAAACAGTGTTTGCTTTATGTGGAGGCAGTCTCTGGGACACATTAGCATCTCGTACTTGGAAGCCTGTCTAGTCTTCAATCAGCCCTTTTTTCCTCCACAGAAAGAGGAGGAGGGAAAGCATTAGAAGATGCAGAAAACAATAACAGTACCTTCAAAACAAGCACGAGTCAAATCCAGAACCTGTTACATTTAAAGGAAATACTAAATTTATATTAATGGGCTTCAACAAAGGCCCATCATTATAAGAAAGAGAGGCTTTGCTGAAGTTGGTGGAGCAGTCGCAGTGAGAGGCAGAACTCTCCAGTCCCACCACGGAGTTATTCAGCCATTCCCAGCCACCTGCTGGCAGTTCACACTGCCTCTCCAGGCTGCCTTCCCTAAGACTAACATATTCCAGCTGTTCCCTGGTCTCAGGGCTTAACCCTTGCCTTCCCTTACAAATCTAATTTACTTACCATCTTCCTTTGCCCCTTCTCTTCCCTCAGCTAACTTCTTTGTCAGGCTTTCGTGGCAAAGTCTGGGATGAAAGAGAAAGAACTAAGAAAAAGGTAAACAGTCTGGAATAGTCATCTTTAACTCACGTATGAGAATTTGGAGGTGCAAATAAGATAAAAATAATGATCTCTTCTGGAGCTGAATATTTCATAATTAGTGGGTTATATAATTCTGATTATAACATACAATTCAATAACAAACATTTAACTTTCTTTGAAATTTATCTATTAGAGAACAAAACCAGCCCTTGCTGCCCAGGATTTTTTTTATACATACATACTATATATATGTGCACATGTACACGCACAACACGTGTGTATATTTCCTATTATAGCTCTTTAGGAAAATTGCTTATTTGGTCTTATTACTCTTGTCATGTGTTACTGGTCAGGGAAAACAAAAACAACAACAACAACAAAAACCTACAGCTTTTTTATTTTAAAAAGGGCTTATTTTAATTTCACTAAGAAAAAAAAAAGTATAGTGAGAGTTTCACATATGTCTTCTTGCCACCCACCCCTGTTCTGAAAAACTGTGGCTGATAGGGATAACCAGACACAGAGCACACATTGAATATTTTCACTTCAGCTTCAGCCTTAATTTCCATCTATGCAGGGAAAGGTAAATAAGATGGTGCTGCCATTAATTTGTGAAGGAATTTGCTTTATTTTTTAGCTTTCAATATGTATCCTTACATCCTCTGATACTGCTTGTAGCCAGCCACCATAATTGTTTGGGCTGGAAAGATCATCAAGTAGAATTTGTCAATAAGACAAAGGCAGGGAAATAATTGAGGTTCTAAAACACGAATCTGGGAGCTGGCGAGGGAATAACACATTTCAGAAGAAACTTCTCAGCATCAAAAGCTCAACAATGACTGTGCAGCAACTGAGATAATACAATAACATACATTTAAAATCCCCTTCCAATGTCAGCTGTTCATATATGAAGGATTTATTCCTATTTCCTGGGTCCTGGTTGCTTTGTGGTAGGACACAAGCAGAACATACTACAAAGCCATTAACTGATACATCTTATGGTAGGACTCTCCTGCTTTCTCCCGTTCCCTCACACAGAAGCGTTTGGGGCTGCCTTTAAAATTTTCACGAAGTGAGAACATCCAGCTTGCACCTTATTTCAGGTAATTACATCTGGCAAGCCAAAAAGAGAATGCTGATGCAGTGTTCTTTGTAAAGACGTAAGACCATTTGAGAAACAGCCTCAGTAATTGGTAAAAATTCGGTTTTGATGACAATCGAACATTCTAACAGAAGGTTACAGCACAAGTGGGTCCACATTTGAATTTTCTGTATACTTGAGATTCCAATAAATAGAGGAAAAAGAATTGGAATAGCATTTGGGGCTTATAAGAATTAGAGCAACAACAACAACAACAAAAAATAATCAGATCAGCTTTGAATTTGTTACTTGCATAGAGTTATATATATATGTATATTCTTAGTCTTTAAAATAATGTTTAATTATATATTACTTCTAAGGGCATCACTTACTGTATGAGTGTAGAAAATAATTACAGCATTGTATATTTAGAGAGAGTACTTCAACTGATAGGTGTAGTAAAACAGGGGTCGGATGGATTACCCTAAAGCATATGGTTGTTAATGCAGAGTCGTTTGGAAATTTTGCAATTGGATCAAGAAACAAGCAATGAGCAAATATAGGAAATCCTTTGCAAACCACAGCAAAAAAACAAGAAAAAAATCCTGCAGATGAGAGTAATGTTTTCTACTGAGCTCAAACGCTATTCCCAGAAGCAGCTAAACAATGCAATATGGAATCTGATAATCTGATTTAGATACTTATTTTTAGATCAAGTATAACTTAGTTCCCAATACATTCTGTAATTTGGGTTTTTTTAAACCCATCTGTTTGTAAATTCAGGCCCATTTGAATTTTCACTTTTCACTTTTCTCTGCAAGTTCCTGGGGAAGGTCAATAGTGCTGACCAACCCAGACCACAGATGACTTTCAGTCAGCTAAGACGGCAGTCACAAAGCGTTCTGATATATTCTTCATTTAAAAAGATTTAAATTTTATGTCTGAGATGTGCAAATCTAACAGGGAGAATTGCCTTTAACTCCGACTTGGAAATCTTTCCGATTTATTTTTCTGTTTGATCCCTCAAGGGAGACTTGTAGGGCCCTGGCAAAGACGTATTTCCTCTGCAAACTTCATCTTGCAGGAATCGGCATGCTAGTAAAATAGCCTGTAGCTGACAGATTCTTAAAGTGGCTGCAGGAAGTCTTGAGTATGGGGACACAGTGCAAGCAACCAAACATTGTCTCTCTCGTCTACCACTCTCAACAACTGGTGGCCTTACTCTAAGCGAGGTTTATTGTAACAGTTATACAACAACTGAATTTAAGAGATACTTTAGCAAACCCATGAAAAGCAATGAATCAGCTTCCCAAAGCAGAAGGTGTTTGTTCTTTAAGAGAAGTGGCTACTATTACAAGTTGCTACACAAGTGTAGAAAGACAGAATACAGAAGATCTGCTCTCTGGGCTGTCATTTTTCTGAAATTTTCATTTGTTTTTTTTTTTTGTTTGTTTGTTTGTTTTGTTTTGTTTTTATTTCTTCTTAGTCAGATGGCTTAAAATGGATATTTGGGCAGCTGGAAGCTGGGGCATATTTGCTTCATTACATATATTATTTTGTCAGCTGGAGCTGATTTTTTGCTCATATACAGATGGACAGAGAAAATCTTCAAAGATCTTACAAGTATATTTTGTTTTAAATGTAAATAGCACCGTCGTATCACTAATAGCCCAGTTACCTTGTTTCTTCTAGCAATCTATGCCTTATATGCCAATAACCTGAGGGCTGACATAAATTTTCATTGAGCCTGAGGAGGGCTCTTTGTGTCTTTCTGACTGATTCAGGTTTAATTGGCCTCTGAGGATAGTAAGCTGCTTGAGGGGTCTTGCAGAATCTGTGTTCCTCTGCTGCTTTGCCAAATATTTTTATTTCATCTAGCAATTTGTTTCCTTCAGCTTCCTTCCCTCATTCTCTGCCAGAGACAAAGCTGCTACATTTTTCTCTCATTATATTTTTATAAGCACCCCTCCAAGCAGGGTTTTCTGAAGAATCACAATTTTCCAGGTAGCTCCACCTCTTCTTTCAAAATCGATTCTGATACTGTCCTAGCAAATGGTTTAGTCTGAAAACTTCTGCACTTTGTCTCCTGTCCAGTTTAATGGAATCTCAGAAATAGGTACATGGGCCAAAAATGCTAATCTAACATCTTTCCAACAAGGCTAAATCCAGTATAAGGAAGTCAGAACATAACTGAATCCAATAGAGACACGGTGAAAAATGGTAGCTCTTATGCAAGCTGTCCAAATTATACAGAAAAGTATTTCAACTTTCTTAATAATCACTTAGGATATCTCAGAGCTTCTCTCCCTTCTTTCTATGAGGGAAGGGTAGGATTATTAAATAATTTCCTTTAAATTGAATCAAGAGTTTTGTTCCCACCATGCAGCCTTTGTGTTCCAAGTTTTGCTTTCATTCTCTTCTGGAGGGGTAAAGGAGCAGCAAAGCAGCTCCATTTCAGCAAAATACTCCTTGCACGAGCAGTACTGAGACTATTATTTGCCTGCCATACCTCTTAAGTGTTCTCAGGATTTCAGAAACAGACCCATTTTTTTGGTAGTAATTAGCATATTTTAAGGTGGGGGCTGAGTTTGCTTCACCAGGCTGTCTTTGCAGCCAGTGCCCCTCTATTTCTCTGTGCAGCTTCTGCAGCTCTTTTTTTGGGAGGGGGGAAAGGAGCGAGATGGATCTCGAATTCCAACCATCAAAATTTGTGGCAGTCAAAACCATCTCCCCTCTCACAGATGACCACAACGTGCGAATAAATGGCAATTTCACATGCCTGAGTACTCTGAGAGCCAAACTTTACCTGAGAAAAATTCTGATCTCCCACAGATTTTCAGTAGTGTAAGCTACAAATTTTCAATCATTACATCCTCAAATACACTCATAGTCATGTCAAACTCCAGTGTTCAAGAGACTATAAAAATGGAACAAACAACTCTTTCAATATTTGGTGAATTTCTGGATAAAAATAGCAGAAAGTGTATCAAGAGGAATCTAGCAAAAGTCAATAAATCAGTATACAATTTATTTCTGTCTGAAAACTAAAATTTGCACAGAAAGGCTAAAATAGTTATACTTTGTATGTATACACACGTAAGTATATACTTAGGTATAAAAGTATACCTAGAAAGGTATACTTTGTACCTGCTAAGAGGACAAAGGAAAGGAGTCCAGAGATTTGAAAAGACTGAGAGAGAAGTAAGAGGAAGAAGATAGAGAAATAAAATATTAAGAACTGGAAGATGACAGACAAAGACTGCTTCTGACCCAAATGTGGCAGATTCTTCCTGCTAAAGCAGTTGTCTCAAATGAATGCCTAAAATCAAATTCTGCACCCACTGAACATTCGGGGAGGGATGGGACAGGATTTTATTCTTTATCATAAAATAAAAACAATTTGATAGGTCTTTCTGTAGTCTTTCTTGAAATAAAGGGAATGGGAGAGAAGAACATGAAAGTAAATAATTGAGCAGTTTCATGCAAGTATTTATGCTCACCCGAGAAACAGGAGAGAATGTTTTCCTAGCTCAGTCCCCTGCTTTTCTCCAGTCCTGCAGCCTTGTACCAGCTTTGCCTTCTTCAGAAGGCAACATTTTCATATTCCAAGAAATAAGCATCCAAGGTAGCCAGCAGTAATAGTTTATCTTTGCCTTAGTAAGTTTACATTTTGCTGAACATCTCAAAGGATACAAGGCCCCTTTTATAAACATTTAAGTTCCATGTTGCCCGATAAATATCCAATACTGCACCCGTAACCTCAGCCTCTTTTTGAAGTCTTGGGATTACAAATGTGTATTTTTGCATGTCTGCTGAGCACAAATCTTCTACGCACGCTAGACAGTGGTCACAAACTGTGCTGACAAACGTACAAATTAAATAAGCAAGGAGAAGAAAGCTTGTGGTGTCTTTTTTTTGAGGGGGGGTTGGGTTTGTTGTTTTTTAGTTATAGCTATTTCAAGTACTCCATAAATTAAGGGGAGGTTAAAGTATGCTCAAAAGGAAACGTCATTTTAAATTACAGGGATTATTTATATGTATTAAACAATACTCTTGGAAAAAAAAACTATATGCATGCACACAAGTCTAAATATTCAGGTTGCAAACTGCTTATAGTGTGTATAATTTGCATAACTTTATTATTTTTAATTTTACTGTAATCTTTTACATCTACTTACGTGCTCTGATCCCGAGATGTGCAGTGCCTTTTTATAGCATCTGCAACTCTTAAGATTTCAAGGAGAGCTTGGAAACGCATCCCTCACTCTGAATCTCAGATGAGTAATTAGTTGTTGGGTTTCTTTTTATATGTATAAAAATGACCAATTACGTATTTGGCACAGCTGAAAATGGCGCTATTTTAACTCTTGAGGTAAGTGCTGAAGGGGGGTGCTGTTTCTATCTGCTTACGGAAGGACACGCTGAGGAAGCAGAGAGAGGCAGTTACCGGGTCCTGAGGCTCCCCGGACACCCGCACAGCAGCGACTGGACCGGACCAGACCGGACCCGGCCGGATCAGACCAGCCCGCACTAGCTGCACCCGGCCCCGCCCTGCCCAGCCCGAGGGACCTGCTGCCCCTCAAGGCAACTTAATACCCATCGGAGCCAAGAAAAGAAAACAAAACCAGAAGGAAACATAAACTATTTCTTTATAATGGCAAGAGGCATCAGGCTGGTGCTAACCCTGTTAGGCAAATACATCATCTGCGCCTGGGGAAAATGCTTTTTCAGGCAGTAAATAAAGCTAACCTACAAAAGATGCATGGAGGTAAAGAGGCAAAAAAGCTTGATTTTTTTTCTTTTTTCCCCCACCAGGCAAAACCCCTCTAGGACTTAATTTTCAAGCCGGCTCCTAAACACTGGTATTCCTCTATTTAAAATAAATGATGGGATTCAACTAAGACACGTCTCAAGCAACAGTTCAATTTTTAACATGTATCTTTTTTTTTTCCTCCAACCTCATAAAGAGCCTGCAATAATCCAAACTGCCAGATAAAAGCTGTATTAATCCTAAAGCAGTAACGCAAAGCTCCTAGGGGTAAGTGCCTCCTAGCATGTGTTCTCCTGCTTGGTCTGCAACATTGCCTCATGGAGCAGGTGGCCGAGCAGAGGACGTGCCAAGGAAGCAAGCGGAGCACAAAGTTGTAATGAATGAAGAGCAAGTAAAGACTGCGACGAAAGCAGCATCAACGCCAAAAAGCTTAATGCATCACAGAAATTGACCTTCCAGCCCCCTCTCCTACATCTGCGCCTGCAGCAGTGGTACTGGGGCCTGGACTTGAAGGTTTCAGCCGTGGGGCAAGCAGGATTAGTTCTCATGAACTGCATTAGCTACTGTGGCCGCTTCTCCAGCCCTGCTCCGAGCCCTTTGTCCAATGCAGCAGGTTCCACCTCTGTCCCACCGTCCCCACTTCACTCTTTTATTCACAAATCTTCCCACCGGGGCACTTCTTACCTTCATGGTTCTCCCCAGTAAACCTTTCATCTGCGCTTTTTGTAGTAGTAGAACCAGAGTCTAGCACCAAGAAGGATGAATGGCAGGGGTTAATTTCAGTAGTAAATGTAGATCAGTCTTATCAAAAACATGATTGTGGCGTCTCCAGCATAGAGCACTGAAGGAGGAAAACACACACGCAGAACCTCAGTGATTTTCCCTGCAAACTTCAGTAAGAGTGTTTTTTAGCACAGCAGCAGTGGCTGCTTGGAGTATAACATCTCATGTTCGTCATATCAAAACACAATCCGACGGAGGGAAAAATCCAGTTAGGAAGCATCTGATGAAGCAGCCATTTGTGTTTTCTGTCCATAAACTATGAAGAAAAATATGGGAATAGCCTTCAAGGGGGAGTAATTTATATGAAAACAGAAGAGGGTACGTAAGAGTATGTGTGGGTGGTTGGCTTAGAGAGTGGGTGGTTAATGTATGTGAAAAATCAGACTGCTTTGGATAACAAAAAGCTACAGTGGTACCTTGTCTACAGTGGGGACCCAGCTGTTAGAAATACATTGGACAGAAATGCCCAGCTCAGCCATGTTTCCAATGCTCCTTATTTCCTCATGGGCTGAGATATCTGTACTTGAAAGCCCTTTCCTGAAAAAAGTGCCAATTATCAGTTAATCACAGTTACTTCAAAATCGTTTCCCTGCAGTGACATAGCAGCATATAATCCTCACCTAAGTATTGCTCCTGAGTTCTTGCAGTTCTGAGGAATGCACAAAAACACTTGAGGATAGAGAAGCCATCTTGCTCCATCTGTAAACATGACACTAGCATGCCCAGGATTTAAGCTGTTAGTCTTTATTTCAGAGGAAAAAAAGACAAAACGAATACAACAAAAAGCTCCAAGTCTTGCTTTGCAAGCTGTTTCTTGTGAGTATCCATCTCATGCTGAGAATACCACTTGTGTAGATTTTGGACTCACCCAAAGGGACCATGGCAGAGGAGAAAGCTATTTCCTCACAGATAATTTTCAGAGGGTTTTTCCATCAGCTTAACACCAACAGGGCTTGAGAACACCAGCTTGCCCAGACAAGCGCTCAACCAGCCTCAGGGTGAGCTCTGAAATTGCACAGAGACTCCACCTGAAAGTCAGAAACATCTTTTCTTTGCTTGCATTCAAGCCTAAAGAAGTTAACAGATGTAGAATCCCTTACGTAAAAGGTTTCCTGTTAATCTCTCCCAAAAAAAAAAGCATCTATACAAACCAGCAACACCTACTGGTGTGGAAGGTGGATAATATTCCTACCTAGCAGGAATGCCAAGGTTAGCACAGGGTGTTTCTCTGAAAGGTGTTTTAGGAAAGAACAGCCGTGGATTATCATTTTGCAGACTTTGGGGTTTTTTTGCCTCCATTAATTTCAGAACACATAAATTTCATTGCACTTCCACTGTAAAGCAATTGCAGGACCCAATGCCCACCAAGCTACAAGATTTATTATATAGTTTGTTGCTGCCGAGAGTTGTCAATAGACTTACCAATGAAATGAACAGCAATTTTCCTAACTATGAACAGTTTTGGCTTCTGGATGAAAATGAAAAATCTTCAAATAACACATAACCCCTACACACACACAAACTATATAACACCCAGAAAAATGTATGCATATTTTCTATATAATAGATAATGTATTATGTTTATTTTCCAAGCACAAACGCTGTGCCACTATGGAAATAAGGTTTGAATCAAAGGGACGATCTGAATTTTTGGCTTGCTACAAAAAGCAAAACAATCAAACGCACTGAAAAGCTTTTCATCCCTACTCTCAGACTTTTAGACTGTACACTTTCCATCTCATTTGCAGAGATTTCCAGAATTACTTTCTTCCAGAACTTTGTAGAAACAGAATAACTTTAGAAGAAAGAAAGAAGTCTCACCTAAACATTAATTAAACTAACAACTTGATATACTGAGCATTGAGATTCTGAGAAATCAAGCAACTTTTTCTCCAGCAAGAAGGCATCAAAAACCTTTAGCACCAAAACACATCAGGCACAGATGCATCCAGGTGAAAGCATCACTCTATAAAACTTTTGTATTAAAGAGCAGCTTCATCGAGGAAGCAACTCTCTTCCACCACCTTTAAAACAATGGACTAGTATAGCCACAAACGTCTGGAAAGATGAAGCAGAGAATGTAAGCATTAATAATTAAAATAATTCACACCAAAATGCTCCCCAAGAGCAAGAAAAGTTTTTGGAAACCAAGTCTATTCATCCATCCAAAGGAGGAAGACTCAAGGTATGTTAAAATATTGACTACAGCCATGGATTGGTGTAAGTCCAAATAGAATTTTCTTCTTTCCCTAGCTGCTGTTCTTGTGCTTTCTGAAAAGATTTCACTCTCCCATTTTACTAAATAAAAGATGAAACTGATGAACTTATATTTCACTGAACCTATCAGTTCCTGCTGCTCTCAACCTTTTTCCCCATCCACCTGTGAATGCAGAGGACACATGCTCTTCACCACTTTTCCAGTTTTTTCTCTTCTAGGCTGAGCTCAACCTGGTTTATCCTAAGTTATCCTGGTCTATCCTCTGGCCATTCAGTGCTCCAAGACATAAATCACATAGGCAGGATTCTCATTTTTGTTATAGCACCACACACAACCATTACTCTCCTAAATGTC
The DNA here is from genome assembly GCF_059628265.1 of Tinamus guttatus. Lineage (NCBI taxonomy): Eukaryota > Metazoa > Chordata > Aves > Tinamiformes > Tinamidae > Tinamus > Tinamus guttatus. The sequence continues at coordinate 5,815,132 of NW_028288794.1, read as the reverse complement.
ACCGTTCTCACTGGTCTTTCCTACTCCATTTCAAACCTGTGTTTTATTCTTCCCAGCTCACAGTTTTTCTTCCCCTTGCACTTACTATTTCTTCCTACCCTCTAAGCAAAACACCACCCTCTTTAGAGCCACCTGTGTCAAGGCCATGGGTACTGTGGCCTGTCAGTCTCACTGCGCCGCGCAGAGCCGATGCTTTGCTCAGCCTCGGCAGGCAGCACCTACCAGCAGAGCATCGGTACCTACGTGTGCGCACACCGCGAGGGGACGAGACGGGGCCAGGATGCCCAGGAGGAGAGCAAACACTGCCTCTATTTCCCACCACCTAATACAAAAGAAAAACACATCAGGCTATTACAAATAATGTATCCTCAAATCACATCTTACCCATTAAGAAAAACTACAGTAAACTCAAATCAAAAGAAAAAAAATAGTGTTTTATTAACTACCACACTGTTATAATACACTTTAAACGTACAATAAGGTAGCCTTTAAATTTGAGGTGGTTTTAAGAATAACAAATGAACAGATTTCCAAATGTTTGTAAATAGGTGAACTGCAGTAATTATTGTTATACAGTTTTGGAAAATGGTATAGCACTTACAGACTGGCTATGTAACTTCATTTTGTACATTTTTCTATAATTGAAAATATAAACAGTAATTAAAAAATAAAAAGAAAATTCAGCATAATAAAAAAACATATATGTTTATCAGTTAAATGTACTGGATACATACAATTTTTAAGGGAAGAAGCAAAAAGGAAAGATGGCTGATATTTAAATGCAGATTGACTAACCAAAAACTAAACAACAAACAAATAAAAACCTCATAAAACCCCTAGTTCACTATGACTATATCCATATGTTTGGGAGTACTGTCAATATGGAAGTGATTTTTCTGTTGTATTTGCATATGTTATATTTTACTGGTAATTTACATGATGGCTTTTAAGGCCCTGGCAGACAGATGTTTTTGGAAAAAGATCTGATAAAAATCACTGCTGAGACGCAATACACCTTATTTTTGGTCCTCCAATGTTCAAGAGAAGGGATATACTTCACTATAACATTTGCCTTACCACCCAAATGCCTCAACCTATACATTTTTTTTTTTAACATTTTAAACTTTTTAAACATTGGTTATATTGCCCACCTTGGTTATTGAAAGAATATTAACAAGACATCATTTTGGCAAATTAAATCTTAAACATGGCTTTTCAATAGGATTTAAAAGGTGACTATACCTAGAGTTCCATGTTAAAATGTAGTTTTCAAAATCTTACAAGAGTAATGCTTAAAATATTGTACATAGTTAACCTAATTAAAATAATTAGCTTCAAAATGACAAGTTGATGAGCTAAGTAAAGCCTACACTATGTAACATTTGCTTGGAAACTTGATTTGTCAGTTATGCATAATAAAAATTCCAGTCATCAAGAAAATTACAAAATTTCTTTTATCATAACATGATTTCTTTTCACCCATCAACTTCTTTTATCTTACAATAGATAAATACCAACATGTTCTCATTTTTTACACTAAACCACACAGGATTGATGCATTTGGTTAGACTACCATTTCCATCGTTAAATTCATTTTTTTTTAATATAACTTGGTAAAATTTCATCTCTTCTAGATTCCAAAAGTACCTACAAAACCCATGCAATTTTACCATTTTAATATACTATGGAATATCATACAAAGTAAGGCATTTCAGTGTCATGTATAACCAAGTTACTGTCAATCCAAAAATTTTTGCACATCAATAAAAAGATATCTAAGAACTTAGGAACAATATTCTTCTCACTACTGTATAAAAATAACCACAATTAATAGGTATCTTGTGTAATATTTACTCCATTGTCTCGTTTCCCGAAACTGTGACAAGCTGTAAAGGTATTTCAGTGTTGGTAAGAATATCTTGATTGCTGGTGCCAGTTGTATTAACAGTTCCTATTCCTGAAACAGAACCTTGTTGAATATTTGCAAGGATAAGCGTTGTTCCTCCTGCAGTAATCAAAGTATCATCAGGTGTTGCTTCAACTGATGCCAGCACTGTACTGCTAGAGTTAATACCTTTTTTATTCTGATGTGTTTTAATATGTTTGGCAAGGTGGTCACTTCTCATAAAGCGCTTTGAACACTCTGGACACACAAACTTCTTCTCACCTGTCACATTGGATAGAAGGAAAAATTATTTTCAAGAACTTTAAGAAAACAAAACATGCAAACAACAGTAATAATCACGATAACTTATTACCTGTAAGAGTCAGAATTCTAATACCATCTATGCTGAAGAAAAAATAAAACAAATTGACACTATGAACTTGAATTATTTTTAAGAATTTCTAAGCACGCACGACAAATCCTTTAAAGGGATTCATTTATTTTTCTGTCTTGCTGAGTTTTGTAAGTTCTTCTAGAGAAGCTAAATAACAGCACCATCTAACATCCTCAGGCTGCATGTTTTGCTGTGTCTAAGTTTCACTGCAATAAGTAACATTTTAAGAGGAGAACAAATCCTGCAGAATCATGGACAGGGAGGATCACTTGAGCTCCCTCCAGAATCTGTTCCCTCCAGAGTCTGTTGAGACCAACAGACACAGGATCATAAGATAATTCAGGCTGGAAAGGACCTCTGGATACTGACCTCCTGCTCTAAGAAGGCTCACCTACTCAGGGCTGCTCACATGCTCAGAGGTTGACCAGGCAGCTTGGGGCTTTATCAATTCTGGTCTTGAAAAACTCTAAGGATGGAGACTGCACAACCCAGCTATTACTGCAGTGAAAAAGTTTTCTTTATAACCCATCCAACAGTCTTGTTTCAACTTCTTCCCTTAGTCTCTCACCACCCTGCAAAGTTTGGCTCTATCTACTCCCTGGAAAGATGGAAGCACTAGTTTCATTTCTGTTCTCATGTTAGACAACAAGACAGAGATCCTGGGGTGCCTGTATCTCTAGTGAGTACTGGAAGCGTGAAGCTGGGAGCTGTGAAAAAAGGCTCCTTCCTGGTTTGTGAATGACATCTAATCCCTTGGCCATCTAACCCTTAACTTTGTTATTTAATAAACAAGAGAAAAAGCTTTTTTTTAAAAAAAAAGCTGGAACAACAGTTCTACTCTGGTTCAAACACATAACATATGCTTAAATCAAAGTAAATCAACCATTAACCTGTGTTAATATTAGCTTTAAGTGCCAGTTCTGAATCAAAATAGTGCTGTTTTTCCTCTTTGGATCTCCTAAGGAAGCTAAAATGCACACACAGCTCTAAGTACTAGCCAATTTCAGAAAATTCGTACAACATTACAATCAATCCTCCCCGCCCCCCACCCCAACCTGTTTTCTTCTCAGAAATTATTTATCCAAGAGCCCTCCATGACACTGCTTTAGTTAAGAGCGTGAAAACCTGTGTGTGTTCTTCGGTGTCGCTGCAGCTCATCGCTGCGAGTGAACCTCTTTCCACAGTACATCCAAGTACAAATAAAGGGACGCTCTCCAGAATGCCAGCGGAGATGAGCTCTCAAATGTGAGGTTTTGCCATACACTTTGCCACACCCTGGTATGTGACAAATGTGTTGCTTCTTTTTTCCCAAGTTGGAGCCCCTGTTTAAAAGAAAAAAAAAAAGGAAGAAAAAAAGAAAAGAATCATTCTATAAATTCTTCCTAAATATCGGTCATATGTAAAAATAGGGTCACAAAAACCACAGATCTGCAAATGAGTCTGAGCAACTTTTCTTTTTTGTTTCAAACAAAATCAGACCCAAGGATACTCCATAAGAGGCTGGAACTACATTGTGTAACAATATCCAGTTTCTGCAGCAAACTAAATTCAATGGCAAGTTAGATTTAAGTGACAGAAGTGTAATCTTTAATGGATATGCACATGCAGTTGGAAATACAATCATTATAGCAACTCGTACTATTTTAATCCTGAAGTACCTATATTTTGGATTTCTCCCAGTTTCAGTTTTTACTATGCCAAAGAAGGTTTTGGCAAAGAAAAACACACATGAGTGCAATTGCCAAAAGGGAAAGAGGAAGTTTGGCAAGTGGAAAGAGAACAGATGGGGCTTTTGGCATGCTGGGAAAACGTGAAAAACGCTTTGGGTTGAAAGATAAGCATACCTACCTGAGTATTTCCACTAAAAGGAGCAGAAGTGAAACAATTGATTTTGCTGACATTTAAATTGGCTCTTTGGGAGTTCAGAAATGAAATCCATTAAAATTAACACATAATTCACACGGAGTATAATCCAAACTCCTAAGCTTGATGCCTAATTTAAGATGCTGCCCTACAGAAATGCTAGGTGACTGACTCAGCAGAAGGACCTAAAGTTCTACACAAAAGCTTTTTAGAAAATCACCAGAGAGGTAAGTGCCTCTGAAGACCCAGAGAAAAGGATGAGCTTGGCCAGTGCAGGGCTTCAGAACCGATTTATGCCTATTTAAGTGTTTGTTGCCACTGAAAGGGACCCTCCAGGGTGCAGATCTGGCTGACAAGGCAGCCACATGTAAATGCGGGTACAGAGGGAGGACACTGGAACACGCAGCCAAGCATGAGGCCATGTTATTCACCAGCAATGGTAACTTAACTTGGGGTGCTCGGCATCGGCGTAGCTGTCTAGGGCCTAAGGATTTGCAAAGCAGCTACAAGACCTAGATTCTCATCTCCTCTGCCAGAGCAGCTCTGTATGTCTAGTGAGGGTTCAGTGTAAAATGCATACACATTTTATGGAGCTAGGACTTGGAGCAGGCATTTCTAAATACGCACACTAAAACACTCACAGCATCTAAAAGGATTTCCAACGTAATTAGTTATTTTACTAATACATTCAAGACAAACCAGGAAAGCAAGGAGATAAAAACCAATTAAGTCCTAGAAAGTGTTCCCAAGAATTTAAATCTCAATTTAGAGTGGGATCCATCCTGCTACTGTTTTATTCATCACTGTGGCCTGTCTTTAAGCTTTCACTTTTACGTACTAATTTTTTTCATGACATTTAGGTTTTTACTTCAGAATAAATTTAATGGCAGGTGAACTAGAAAGTGAAAAAAAGACTTTCAAGTCCTGATGTTGGAGCAGTAGAATCATATAAGCCTATGGATATGATGCCTGAAGAGATTCTGTTCATCTCTGTATTTTTTCAGTTGCCATTCCTCAATCTAGAGCCTCACAGAAATTTCATCTCTCTGTTCTTCCCAACTTCATTTTAAATTTCCTGCACCTCTTACCTTAGGCTCTTCCCTCATTATTAGTCTCCGCAATAATATTTTTGACTCAGTCTTTTTCAAATGTCCCAAGAGGAGATCACTTCTTTGGACAAAGCCAGACTTTTTTGGATTTGTTTACTTCATATATTTTTCTATCCCAACTGCAGCATCATTTTTTGATAATTTTACTACATCTAAATTAACAGGATCACACCCTTCTACTGCCTCCCTTCAAAAATTAAAAAAAAAAAAAAGCAAAAATTAACTCTAGCGTCAAACAATTTCCTTCACATTATGTCACCTACACAAGTAGTCCAGTATTCACAAGGTTTGAACATTCAGGCAATCTCAAAGCAATTTAGCAAAACATCCTTAGATTCCCACTTTCCCTTTTCTAGTTTCCAAGATCCTGCAGACAGCCAAACTAAAGCAAACTGAAGCAGAAAAAACACAGGGTACTCATAGCAGCCACCCAAAATACCCAATCCTCTAGACTCAAAGGAAGAAATTTAATATATTCTTCCTTCTGTCCCACTGCAGCCACTTTCCTGGTTCTCAGATTCTAGGTTCACCATCATCTAATGATCTGGTTCTAGACACTTTTTTCTAGCCTCTCTTTTTTGGTGGCTCATGACATCCAGCAATTGCAGTGCTGCTTTTTTGGCAATAAAGGCAAAGAACATCTGTGTCTTTTCCCCATTTTATTGTCTTGGTAACTGAAAGAATTCTCTACAGGCCCTTGCTATCCTGTATCTTTAACTGCCTGTCCTATTCCAAGCAACCCTAGAACGTGCTCAGCTCATGTTTATTATAACAAAATATATTTCTGAAGTGGAGAATGCTTCTACAATCAGATTTTTAGTAAGTATTTAATCCTCAAACCTTTTGCAAAATTTACTATATTCCTCTCTTCTGCAATAATCAGCGTAAATATTTTGTAATGTTGCATGATACATACATAAATTACATGAAATCTTATCAAAATGCCATTAGAATGATTTTAAGATTCTAAAGCCAATCATTCAAAGGGGCTTGAATGGAAACAGCAGGTCAGTGTTTTAGTCCAGATTTAATGAAACCAAGGTTCAACTCCTGGGCAGTTTACTTTCCTTAGGTGGTGTAATATGTGTAACTAAACACTTTACCCAACTGGAAAGATAATTCTTTAGTGGAGTGTGATGACCAAAGTAAGGGGAAGTTCAGGGATTTGCAGGATGAAATCCACAAGACTACCGGCAATGAGTAACTATTTACCTATACATTCTGCTATAGGCAACTGCTTGTGCGCGTCACGGGCTCTGAACTGACGGGACAGGAGCCAGGATCTCTCGGGCCACTCTGCAGCTGCAGCTCTCTGGCACTGTGCCTAACTGCCAAGAGGCCTGGAGCAGCGCTGTCTTGCAGCCACAGTCACCAGCTAAGGGTCTACACCTCGCCTGGAGTCTTCAAAGCAATCAATATTGAACCGTTTTTATAGCACATTTTTATTTCATAGACTGGACACTACATTTCTCAATTACCATGCAGAATGCAATGGCTTCAGCAGTAGAGACCTTCATCTATGAAGAACAAAACTTTTAGTCCAGCAGTACTTAATTTCTAGGAGGAACACTAGATATTTACTTAAGGCATAAGTTTACCAGTGATTTTAAGAATGTGTTTTTAGAGTTATAGATCTGAAGTGATTCTCAAGAGCACTGTTCCTCTGTAGATCTAGACAGCAGTTTCTCCAGAGATCAGCAAGAGAAGGGTGCAATTTCCACCTAACTTTTAACGCCTAAGCCTCAATCCTAGCCAGTCCATTCAGGATCCAAGTCATCCTTTGAGGTGCATCCTTCTCTTCTCTTGTTCCCCATTTACTGTGTAGGTTTAAAGCCATATGGCTATAATTTATACATCCAATACACCAGAAATGGCTCTTTTATTTTCTTCCTTTCCCCATGCCAAATACAATAAAGACAATAGTAGTTCCTTGCTTCACAGAAGTGGTAAAAATATAAATACTTTGAAGACTACGATGTGCTCCAATTCTGCACCAGGAGTCAAAAAAAAGCGAAGGAAAAAAAAAGACAAAAATAGAGAAAAAGAAGACAGCATAAAATGCCAAAAAACTATGGCTATACAACACATGAAATTATGGCAAAGCCTGCATATGTAAAGTAACATGCTACTTGTTCCTACCCCACTCAGTACACAGCGGAGAGAGTTTTCATTGAATAAAGAGCTATTCATTTTCTTCCATACTGATTTAATGTGTGTTTTCCTTTTCTTGCCACTTTTATATTATTTAAATATTGCATTAAACACAGTTACTCATTTCCCCAGAGATTCTTTCTCATCATGGACACTCGCAACAGTTTAAGCCATTCATCAGCACTAACAAATTTATCTTGCAACATGCCTGTAGAGAACTTGATATAGCGTCCTCGCTTTCAGTAATTCAAAAAGGAGGCAGAGAGAGATTAAGACCCAAACTCCCAAACACACACCAAGGGGCTGGGTCAAGTTGGAGACCCCAAGAGCTTTTTCTGCCAGAGTACCGCAATGTTCCCAGTGCAGCTCAACTGACTTCATTACTACTTCGCACAATGAACTCAGCACTTCTGCAGGGAAAAATACAGGGTTGATGGACAAACATCCTCCAATCTTCAGAGCCCCAATATTTCAGCCTCTAAAAAATGAGGAACATGCTCTTGTAGTAACCTCCTGTGAAGGATTTACTTTCAGATTTCCTTAAGTTCCCTATTCCATTCCCTACGTGCCTTGCAGTTTCTGCAATACATGAATGAGATCACATTCACTGCGCAACTCTGATTCATCCCCTTGGCATCATGTATCATATGCACCAACTAGCACGGAGGTCACATGGAAAAAATAGCATGAAGTCATGTAATTAGTAACCAGATCATAATGCATATGCACAAATGTTAGAATTAAAGTTGCACAAGAAATATTAACTTTGGCATTTCCCAATTTTCAATTCTTCAGTTTCACAGTCCCAACATTATTGTGAACATTATCTGAAGGAAACTATAAAAGCTAATGTCCTATTGTCTGAAACTGTATAGACTCCCAGATGAATCACCAGCAGAGTTGAAAGATAAAATAAAACACAAAATTATAGCACTGGAGATATATGAGTAACTACAGAAGCCATGGAACCTGATCAAAGTACATCAGGAGAAGGGAGACACTTTCCAGTGGGCTCACAGAAAACTGCTCCACCAACTGTAAGTACTTTCACTCTTTCTCTGTTTCCCATATGGACATTTACTACTAGTCTCCTCCATCTCCCCATTATCCTATTTCTATTCTTGTCTTAAACTCTACTCACAGCCTGATTTCCTGTTGTACTTCTCCTGCGTTGGACATTTGTTATCTCCCAGGCCTTTCCTTAGAGCAGATTTCAGACAACCATCTCTCTCACCTCCCTTCTAACTCTTCTCAACTCTTTCCCAAATTCCTATCTGAGTTTTGGTCAGACCACACACTTCTCAGCTACTATCAAAAGCATCTCTGAAATGACGGTCTCTCAAGCTTCAACTTCAAAATTTGGTGCTACAGCAACTCCTCTTAATAGGAAGAAGATATAAAGTACAGATATATCCAAATTAAAGTTCTTGGAGCCTAGAATAAAGCACGAGGAGGATGGACCATATGAAATCACTGTGGCTCAAAGAAATATGATCTGTGCAAACGTTCTCTACAGTTTTCTTCCAGGCTGAAGCAAATCTCAACCCAGTTTATACTCTGGACAGATTTTGATGGACAGAACAAAGGTGCCCCCAGAGGTTACATGTCCAAGTTCGTGTTCCACTGAACTGCATGTAGCATCTCAACACGAGCGAACTGACAGGAAAAGATGCTGCACAGCCTTAAACACAGACGTTATTACCATCTTCCCTCAGATGAAAATGTATCAAGGTATTTTTGTATTAAAATACTAAGTTTTACTCAGCATGATCATCTACTATATCACCTCACTATGCCTGCAAAGAAGGTATCTAGAAAATACAACAAAATCACATTAGACCTGACAACAGAAGTGTTTGGTCAGCACTGTTACAACTCTGAGCCACTGGACACTGACAATTCTTCAAACAGAACTCAGTAATTTACATCATAATTCTCACATAAATAAGGCCTCCCTTTTAGAGGAGAAAATAAATACCATAAAAATGAAAACTCTACTATACTGGAGGGAAGTCTTTGCTTTGTACCAAATATAACGTTACCCTCAATACTTTCCCTTGTAAAAGGCACTCTCATATCCCCCCTTTCCATATTATATCCATAGTTAAGATATTTGGAAGGAAATGTTTTAAAATAGAATAAACTCTTTGTAAGAACAAAAAGCTGAAAAAATGTTTCATGAGATGTGTAACAACGAAGCATGGCTGAAATCAGCAGGTATTTCATATCTTTGAATCATCCATATTTCCACTAAATTTGACTGAAAAAACAACCATTCAGTTCAAAATTTGGTATTTAGTTATACAAACCTTGGTCTTCTTAGGAAATGAGCTAAAAAATAAAAAAAAATAAAAAAGGTAGGATAACTGTATTTTTTATAAGACTCCAAGGCAATCAAATCGTAAAAAAAACACCCTGCTCAATCAGAGAGGAAATGCAGGAACACAAGATTTAATCAAGTTCTTGCCATATGATAGGAAGCCAATCACAGATATGCATTTTCCAAAATACCTCATTTTCATATTATTTAGGACCATGCTCTAACCCCACAACCCTTACTTGTAGTAGGTGGCATCTTACTCCAGAGCTTTTCCAATTAATCTTAATGGCTGCACAGAGGAGAGAATAACCTGCCCTTCCAGCTGCAAACACAAAACAAAGACAGCAGTCTCTTATTGTATAAGCCGTTTCACATAAACCTGTAGCTCTCCCTTAACTGCAGACACTAACTAGAATCCTATTTTTCTTGCTTCTTTTGGTTGCTGCATTACACGCACTCGATCACAGTGAATATTACATACCTTCCACCACCTTCTTTGCAGTTGGGACACGTGCAAGCTACTCGTCGCAGTCTTTTTCCTTCTTGATGTGGTTGGTCCCCTTCCTCATCTACCACCTGTACTCTCAAATGTGTTAGATCATTGGTATTCAGTGTAGAGTCACCACTGAGCTGCCACTCTTCTGGATCAGGCTCCTCTTCTTTAATCCTAATATCTGAGGAAAAGAACAAACACAGATCCATACGTACCCATTAAATAGAGAGAAGAAAACCATAATGATCAAATCTTTTTAAGGCTGAGAACAATATGTCAGTCAAAAGTCAACATCCTTTAGTGCATATTGATACTGCTTCTGTGCCCTTATAACCCACAAGGTATTTAAAAGGTTCATCTTACTATATATTTTGAAGTTGAAGACAAGCTATAACAAAGTTTGAACTGCTCTTGTTAGGGAATGCTGTCACCAGACTATTCTCCTTGCTTGAAAGATGGGAAAAAGGAGAAACAAGATTGGACAGAGGTTGAAAAAAAAAATCTAAACTCGTTTCAAATGTTCCTAAGTTGCAATTTATGTTTGCAGAGGATTTCTCAACTAATATAACATGCAATAGAAACAGCCCTTCTCAATGATCATGAGGCAGGTTCAGTGTTGATAAAAAAGACCCAGCAAGTATATAAAATGTTTTGACCTAAGAAGGACCAGAATATCTGAGGAAAACACAAAACTGCTGTCTTTTGATCCACTATTCCTTTCTCATCTAATATTTAAGCCTTTGTTTTTACACTATTCACAGAAAACATTAATGGCAGAATGCCATTCAGCATTAAAAAAAGTTAAATAACACATGAACTACTGCAAGATAACTTCAAGCTAGTAGCCCAAAACTTTGACAAAGTTGAGTAGTCAAGATCTTTGCAGTTCCAGGGATGCAAAGAAAGCCTCTAGTTTCTCAAGTCATCCTCAAAAGCCAAAACATTCACAAGTCTATGTACCATCTGCTCCCCCACTCCCCAGACAAGCCCTAAAATAGTAGATGTTTTAGGAAAATGACCAAATCTACTGCTACAGAGCTTGCAATACATGAGAAAAGAACTACAGATTTACTTTTTAATAGGTACTCTTTCTCCTCAGACACTATCCTGGATTCCCAAAAAGAGCTGAAAGGCTGTAAGGTCAGATTTTAAGAGAAGAAAAAAAGAAGAAAAAAAAAAGTTTTTACTTTTAATTTTAGAAGTCTGAACACTCAATCCCATGTTAAGATGTGTGCAGGAGTTGGTATTTCTTCCACAAAAATGATTAGCTACTATCACAAACTAATAAGTGAACCATCAATTGATTTTTTTCGTCTTGAAGCTTCAAACTAAAGGCCAGATGTCTTTTTAGAGGTATTGAAGATGGCATTCCCTGCAGAATTAAATTAAGATGGGAGTTTTCATCCTGGACTCAAGTTCCACTTCAACTCTTGCTGACTCTATAGAGGCAACAAGACCCAGCAAAAGAACCAGTGCAGTAACGTTCTGCACTGCCCATCATCACCAGCACGCTCCGCAAACTCCTGCAGCTTCACAACTACCACAAAGAGAAATTAACAGTAAATGCAGCAAGCATCATGCTTATAATTATTTGACTAATCAAATGTTCTGCAAAATATGTATTTAAGCAAAAACAGAATTTAAATAAAACTTGTTAATAAAATATTAATAATAAAAATTGTTAAAATTGGGAGGAATGTTAACAGAATGACTTATTGTACTAAGAACATTATTTCATGATTATCCTCATACTAAAACAATACTGCACAATATATTTACAAAGTCAGTAGCTAAATTCAGTAAGTACAAGTACACAAGCACCAACAAGTCTCCTTGAAGAGGAAAGGACTGAATTAGAGTATGGTTTTCTCCTCAAAAAAACAGCACCACTATTAAAGTCACATTCCATAGAACACAATTTAAAATTTTAAAAATTGCCAAACTCTTTGAAATAAAAGTCAAAAGTAGCATTGTGTTAATATTTTTACATTATGTTTCTAGATTACCTTTAGACTATAGGAAGTGGAGCTATTGCTCTAGGTACTACTCACAGATGCCACCTCCCACTCCAGGCACACAGATGAGCACAACGTAAACTGGCAATTTATGAATAGGTCTCCCCAAAAGGCCCTTTAAATATTTCATTATGCAGATGTTCTAAATAAAACAAAACTAGAAGAATTATCAAAAGATGATGCGTTTGCTCAGCCTTTCCAGGATACAGTACAGCTAAAGTGCATTGCATCGAATCCCACAGGGAACATGCGAGAGCCTCAACAGGGCCCTTCGAACCAGCCAGGCTGCTGCTCTGTCTCAACTCACACACTGGTAGGTCTCTCTTTCTCTGCAATAGACCTTGGGCCTAAAAAATCCAAACAAACATTCCCCACAACCCCTAAATCTCATGACAAGCTGATGAAATCACTGGTAAATTTGAGGTAACTTTTATTTTCTACCAATTAAGCACCGGCAAAATGAAGGTTACGTTTTTCCTTATTATTATTTTATTTCCATGCTTTTATATTTCCATATGCCCCTACTTCTCCTAGTTCAAGACCAGTGTGAAGGGGAAAATTGACATTATTATTGTTTCAAACTGTCAACTGATTGTGAAAATATACACTTGGCAGCTACTGAGCTAGATTTGCTTTAGGTTTTGTTTTCCCCCTGCCCAAGGAATGAAACTGGGATTTTGGTGTACAATAATTCAGCTCCAAAGGGAGTATTTCATAGTCACAGAAAACCCAGAGCTGACTACAAAAGGGAGCAAACTTAAGTGTATTGGGTGAACAAAATAATAACTAAGAAATGTGTTTATAGAGTTTGAGAGAGGAGTAACTAAAACCGAAAGGGTGCAGATGTAAACACAGCTAAATATTCCTGAGCCAGTCTTGGCCATAATCTACAGTAGAGAGAAACACAGCCAGGACATTTACTTATTTCATCATGTATTAGATTAATGTATCAGTTAAACTGATTCAGAGCAGATGCATTAAGTCCTTACCTTCCATCTTCTTCTGTCTCAACTAGGTCTTCAAGAAAATGGATCTTATTCATTTATGAGAAAAGTTATTAGTTTATCCACCAGCCATAAAACATGGATAAACTGAGAATGGGGAAGGAGTCAGTGGAAAATTGCTTCATTTACAGGCTTTACCACCACCTTAACAATTAAATATGTCTGTCACTAACAACATTCTCAGAATTGCCATTTCTCCAAGCTGTGGGCTTCTAGCTTAGCTTCTTTTCCTAGATGCTGAAAGCCACCATGCTTTTTTACTTAACTCATCTTTACAAGATCCCAACCAGAGCTCGCACATAACTTCTTACCAAATCCCTTACAGCATCATGAATTGCCTGTCTGCAATTCCAGTGCTTCACCATCAGTCATACCTATTCAGTTATTTTTACAAACAGGTGCTTCCCTTTTTGCCCCCAAAATGAAATGGAGATTAGGGGAACTCCAGATTCAGAGATTATGAGCACTGGATTCTAAATCAATACTTTTTTTTTTTTAATTACTATTAATCAATGCCACCACAGGTGATGTAATATAATTGAGACTTCTACATAGCAAATGACTTAGTACAGTACAGCATTTAGATTAAGAAAAAACAAATACAAAATGAATACTGAATACACAGGTTAAAAATTGGCATGAATTTTAAATGCAGATGAGAACTACTACTTACGTATAACAAATAATGAAGGGCACGTGGTCACCAAAAATGTGGACTTTCCCTCCTTTTGTCCTTACAGATTTCTACCTTTTGAAACAACCTGTCTACTACAAGCAGTAATGCTACCTGATCCCTTCTACAACATAGCATCTAAACATTGATGCATCAAGAGCCTTTCCTTTTCAAGAGGGCAATCACTGATAGGATCCAGGTGAGCATTCACAGTACTTATAAAAGGCTGCTGATATCCTCAGTAGAAATTTCAGATGCTTTTTATGAGCCAGATGCCCTGAAAAAGTTAGTTTGAGAGGTGAGGACCTCTCAGCATGTGATCCCAGGAGCAGATTCAGCAGGCAAGGGGCAGAACCTGAAACAACGCACCAGAAGTGCTGACTGTAGAAGACGGCACATGGTTTTTCAGCCTCTTTTTCCAGGTAATGCAGTAGTGAAAATAAAATCCTTCAAAAATTAAGAATGCCTCTAACTTCAAGAATACTCTCCATTCATCCCTAGATACATAATGGAGTTTTCCTTTTGTTTTAGGAAGACTTTGCAAAAACAGATTATGAGAAAAAATGAAGCGCTAGTACCTCAAACTGCATAAGACACTCTGTTACCATCCTGAGGATCTCCAAGCCCAAGACAAACTTCCCCTCACAACCAAGGGTTGCAAGAGGGAAGTGAACTGGACTCATCTGCTTTGGAACATAGATGGGGGAAAAAGAGTATGTAACATCTACCCTCCGTACCTGTGCCACAATTCAATCTTCTCAAGAATTCAAGAAAAAAAATGCAATTCTATTTCATGGCAGTAGATACTGCATTTTTAATAAAAGAAAAAAAAAAGTCAGACTAATTAAAGTTATGGAAACTTACTTACACTTGAAATGAGATAATTTGCCATATGCTGTTAAGCAAGCTTGTGAAACGCATAAGACCATCATCGTCTAATTCTTCTACAATTTATTAATTTCCTTTTGAAAATGATAAGGAAGTAGGGAATCTAATTCAAGCCTGCTGAAAGCAAACTATTTACCCAAGATTAGTACATAAATAGATATAATTCTTCCACTAACTTAAATATGTCAAGAGCTTCCAATTTATTTTTTTCATATTAAAAATAGAACAGTGGGAGAATCATTTTTAAACTATTCTGATTTCATGCTATGCAAGCTAAACAGATAGCCACAAATTTAAAAAAGATATCCCAAAACAGATGTTACCAGATGAAAATATTTACTTAAAAGTCACTGCTTCAGTTTACTTTATGCCTTTCATAAGATTTTTTTAAAATAATCGTATTCAATTTCATGTTGACACTCTGCTCTTCTCTCAAAAGCCTGCTATAAAAAAATGCCTTAAAAGAAAGAACAGCAAAACTGAAAGTAAAATCAGTGAGGTCAGAAACAGGAACATAAACAGAAAAACTAAGCTGGGTAATACTGAAAATCAGCCAAAATCATTTGCAACGTTCTAGATGCCAGAAGAAAGCTATGTTTTAAATTGCAGTATGTTACTAGAAGCACTAAAACACTGATTCAACTGTCTCACAGAATACAACCGTAAATACTCCATTCTTCCATTTTATTTGTATTTTATCTAACAGATGTTAGACATCTGCCTCACAAGATACCAGCAGATGAAATTTGTTAGTCACTTCAGAAAATATTTACCGAGAAAACTGTTTGGCAATTTTTTGACTACTAAAGTTATTTCAGCTTTACATCAGCATGATAAAGACTTTGGGCTCTGGCAGGAACTGAATGAAGTCCCTACCACAAATAGCCAACCAGTCCCACTCTCTGCCAGTGCAAGTTGATCAGCAGGTACGATTTGCAACAGCAGCAAATACACAAGTCTATAAATAGCTGTGTATAAGCCCAGAGATGGAGGAGCTAAGAAGATGTTAGAAATGAAAAACAGAGTTTGGCTGTGGCACTTGAAGTCAACTGCTGAGATGAACCCCTCTGTCTTCCAACGGTGGCCCCATCACCTTGGAAAATAGCTTGTAGTTTTACACTTTTATGTAGGTGGCTCTTTTGGATGAAATGTGTCCAGGCTGATAAACAGCAAGTCCCTTCTCAAGCCAATGCTATTTTTTTTCTGCTCACTTTTGAGTTTCTTCAAATGCTACTGGAATAATCAAAAGGAGTATCAAAAAAATTAAATAAAAAGGTTGCAAAGAGCAAAGACCTTCTTTTGTATGAATACAATGTAGGATCTCGGTTAAGACATTTTTTCTCAAACACTTATGAGAACAGTAAAGATGTCTACCATTGATTATCTGAAATGCAAGGCCTAGAAGAACATCTCTTACACGACAGGCTTCAGTTTCCCATCTCTAAAGCAGAAACTACAGTCTACACAGCTAACAGCTGCGTAACAGCTTTTTTATTCAGAATTCAGATAATTAGCAAGACTTAAGAAAAAAAAATGTTAACTGAAAACAGAAAATACATTTTGATTGTATTTGTTATTGAAGGAAAAGCATAATTTTCATGGGTATTTCGCATGCATTTCATTAGAGGATGGAAGTGAGGGGGGGAAAAAGAGAGATAAACTCTTTATCTCATGTCAAAACATATTTGTAGTTTGCAGAAAAGAAACATAATGTAACCTCTCACCCTTTAGCTTTAGCTTCTCTCATCCTATTTCTTACACATATCTTTCCTCTTTCAATTTAAAATTGAAAGACCCGTTTTCCTTATTTCTGAGTCAAAAGAGCAATGCATTTTCCCACTCCAGTAAAAATGATTATTCAACTATCTGCGTCTATTTGCAGGTATTCAGCTACCTGCATCATACTTACTCTTCACTCTAAAGAAAGGGTGCCATGCAATATTATAGGGAGTTAGAAATAAGAACACCACTGAACAGCAGCAGACAGCTGAGATGATACTTCAGCCACCCAGCTACAGACAGAACACCAGATGCATATGGAAAAGATACTGAAGGTCAATCAAGACAACACAGTCTGATTCTGTTAGTTAGAAACAATTTTATACAGTTACTTTGGAAAAGGTAGCTTTCTATACTATAAGGAGGGACCAATTAAATTCTCTCCAAATTTAGGGGATGGTAGTATTTCTAGACATGTCAGAAAAAAATGTCTCTATAAATCCTCCACCCTTTCTCTAGTACAACCAGCTGTTTATAGCCATTCACATCAGGCAATAGTTTCTGTTATTCACCTACTATTGATCACATTTGATCACATTTCATATATTCCATTTACTCACTTCCCTTCACATATGAGATTCCTTACAGGGAAATACCATTAAGGAATGCCTGATGGAACTCCTCTGTATCTGATTATGAACAAGCACTAGAACACTCTCAGCTTAAGGACAGTGGGGAGACAAATTAGAATCATAGCAGATTCAACTTCTCACATGTCTTTTCTTTTGGTTCCTCCTCTCTGCTTTTCTTTTTTATCTTTCTTCTCAAGTTTCTGCCATGTTACTGCATAAGCAATAACATGATCTACTGATCCTGCACCAAATACAAACCTAAGGAATAAAGGCGTTCTGATTCCTCTTATATTTCATATCATACTAGTCATAAGGTTCTTAAAAAAAGTGTTACACAGATGTTTGAGTTTAGCTGTAATACCATGCATAATACATGCATTTTGCTTCTCATCTCTAGACTCCCTTTCCTCATCAGTAACAAGATGCGAAGAGACAAAGCAACATTTCTGCAGCCACAGGAAATAGAGAAGTTAAGAATCAAGATTACCCAGCATAACTAATGCTGTGAGCAACATACTCATCTTGTTCAGTGCTGTCACCTGCAAACCAAGGAACAGCAGAGACCACTGGCCCAGCTAATTTTTCATTGTTAAATCAGTCCTATAGAAGTCTTTTCCGATACAAAAAGCAGAAGAGCCCAAATTATTATTTTAAATTCAAATCCCACATTCCTGACAGAGGATTTACCAAAAGTAGTAACCATAGGAGCAGTATAACAAGTGGCTTTTGAAAGAAATCACAATTCAGCAGCTCCCCTTGGCATTTTTAAACTTGCAACTACATCCTTCTCACACGCTTCAATGGGCATACAATATATACATTTATTTTTAACATTTATAGTTCAATATGTTAATGAAGCAGGGCTTTAGTACATGATTATAAACAGTTCCAGTTACAGCAAGATGTCTTGAACCTCAATCATCTCAGTTGCGCCCTGGCTTTAGAATGCACTGTATCACACTATTTTACTCAAATAAACAGGCAGGTTTAATTTCCCTCCTTTTAAGAAATCCCTGCTTTAAGAAAACTATGTTTCTTATCTGCTCATGGATATAAAACACATTTTCAAGTTTACCAAAACTTGCACATACTGAAACTATGCAAATAATCAGTACTAGAACATCATGTATGCTCTTAAGCATAGCCATCATTTTGGTATTTGCATCCTTGTTTCACTTCTGCTTATGTGAGATTTTCTACATCTTGGTTAAACTGATAGTAATTCGGTACAAAATTAATTTAATAAAATAGTTGATCAGTAAGAGTACCTCAGAAGTCCATTTTTTTTTCAGGAACTAACAAACAATAGCAATCGATCTTCCAGAAAACTTTATCCATTCAGGACTGGGAAGGAAGGGGTAAACTAATGACATCACTGTCCTGGACGTGTGGTAGCCAACAGTCAGATTTCCTTCCTCTCAATTCAGAACATAGACTTTCTGCTTTATTACACTTATAAGCACTACTAGACATTATATTAGAAGTGCTGTTATCTAATATGAGCTTATAATTTAAGAAGTAGGATGGGAGTATATGCTATCATTACCGTTGTTTCTTGTGAAACAGTAGTTTCAAATAAAAGCTACCATCACTTTAATTCACTGTATTTTGTAGCTTTCTGTAGCAAAACAATAATCTTATGATTATCATTGTTCAAACCAACTACATGCAATAAAAACAATTTTACACAAAAAGAGTAAATACCTGCAGGGCTGCCAGCATTTTCTCCTTGATGCAGCTGAATACCAGCAGAATCTATAGAGTTCACTGTAACTGTCTGTAGGTTTGGCAATTGAGCAGTGCTTAGACTAACTGGAGTTGATGTCAACGTCCCACCTGCTGCAACTTGACCAAGAGTGAGAGTCTGCACAGGTGTGAGAGTTATTTGTTGACCTGGTGCATTCTGAATTTGCAAGTTCTGCAAATTCTGAACTCCTTGCACTTGAAATGTCTGCCAGGTTATCTGCCCAGAAGGGGTCACTGTTTGTGCCTGAATTAAAAAAGTTCCAGGATTCAACTGCAGCTGAAGATTCTGAAGAGCCTGCTGCGATATACTCTGACTTGCCTGCACCCCATGGATTGTCTGCTGCGTGATGCCTTGTACAATCTGGGCTTGGCTGGTTGGCTGCTGGGACTCTTGAAGCTGTATGTGTTGTACAATTGGCTGTGCGGTGGAGACCTGAATATTCTGAGCCTGCGTGTCATCAGAGACCGATGTCTGGATGTAATTTCCCTGAAGATCAGAACTGTGAACTTGGCCACTGGTTGTGGTCAAGTTGTTTGCATTTTGTTCCAATATACTTGAACTGTCTATGGTGACGGGCAATTGTGATGAAGATGATGTTGGCACGAACAAGTCGTTATCAGCGGTGGTTTCTGTAATTTCAGGAGAAACTTGCTCACCAGTCCTTTCAGAAGTATCTGAACTATCCATGGCCTGTCCGGTATTTATCAAGTGCCCATCTGCATTAATGCCTGCTGTCATGGTTTGAGAACCACTGCCAAGTCCCAGAGAATCTAGATCAACACTATTGATGGGTACAAAAGTAATATTTCCTGGCAGTCCAAGAGGGACGTTTGCAACTACTTGTGCTTGGCCAGGAAAAGACGAACCACCGATTGCAACTCCCTGAACTTGGACTTGACCGGACTGTGATAAGATATTCTGTGCTCCAGAGGCAATTATGGTTTGATTTGAGCCAGGAATGATCTGAATTTGACCAGTTTCTTGATTTATGCCACTATTATCAGAAGAGGTTGCAAAGCCAAGCTGAACCTGCTGACCATCCGCCGTCTGGATCTGGGGTATTACTTGATACTGTACATTAGACACTGTACCATTCGATGAATCTGATCCTGGTGCAACAGAAAAGATTTGTTGATTTTGCAAACTCTGAATAGGAAGGACATACTGCCCACTTGAAGTTACTGTGGCAGCACCTGGGATCTGTACTATATTACCAGCTTCATCCTTTATAGTGGCAGGAGCTGCAGACAAGACCTCCCATCTACTTGGAGTTCCTGCTAATTGTACAGAAGTCAAATCCCCTGTCTGAATGAAAAAAGAAAAGAAAAAGTTAAAACAGAAGACATATATAGTACATGCTAGAACAATCATGCAATTCAATACCAGAGATTGATGAACTACCAAGAAACATGCAATGCAGCCCATATAAACAGCAGCAGCTAGGTTAGAACCACAAAATACAGATTTTTTTTTTAAGTGAGCTAATGCCTAACTGAGGGTAACCAACCTGTGCACTGCAAGCTGCATGGGGCTCTCAAGCAGGTCAAATGCAGCTCCTATGCCATGTTTATGCCACGTGACCAGCAGCAGGGTAATTCTGGTGGGGGGGCTGCTGGATAATCCAAATCCTTGGCAGTGGGAAGAAGTGAGCTGGCAGTGGCCGCTAAGCTCTAGCATCACCAGGCCACCCTGGGATTTGGCTATACATTTTACCAGGCCCGACACCTATTGCACCCATGTGCAGCAAAGCCACATCACCTCTACCTCCTGGGTCCCACTGCTTTTTGGCTCTCTGGTGCGCACACCTGTGTGCGTGTGATCACTTAGTGTGCGTGAGCACAGTCCTGCATGTGCACATGCAGGTTGTGTCCGAGTGTCTGTGTCTCTTGGCAACATAGAAGGTTAAAAACTAGCTCAGTCGTGAGGTTGGAAAGACTGGATAGCCCCTGCTTAAATTGGACATAAGATAACCCCTAATATTTGTAAGCCTATGTGAGTTATGGTTGTGCTACCAAAAAAGGTCTCCAAAACTAAGGACTTTTACACTGAAATGACAGTTTGATTAGTCATATGTGTTTGAGGAAAAAAAATATCTGTCTTCATTAAGTTGAAACAATAGAACAGGTCAGTGTTTCAGAGCAGACCCATGGATGGTTAATGATTGAAGAACCCTAAGGATAAATGTACTACGCCTTTGTTTCTTATTCAGTAAAGGAAAGGTAAATTGCACTTACCTTTCTTTACCAAAGCAAGCTTTTTCAGAATAGAGTATTAAGAATTAGAGTTAACATCCTACAGTGCTTAGCTCAGATTTCCGTAGTCAGCCAACATGGTATTTTAAGCAGACATCAGTTTTAAAAAGATGCAGACATGCAGGTAAGTTTATCCTAAATACAGTACTACTGGTCCTCCAGCACCTCAGTGGAATGACTTAATATTTAGTAATAATCAAGTAACTTGTCCTACAACTCATTCAGCATTAACTGTGAAACTAATTCCTCTTGGCAGAGTTGACAGTACACAGGAATAAAAGCTAGTGGGTCCTTTGGTACTGACTCTGCGATCACTCCTATTAGAGGACCTACCGAGAGCATCTCACAGCATCCTTCTGATGCTGTGCTCTGATTTCCTTTACAATAAAACCTGGGTATGACAAAAACAGCCCAGAAGCAACTCTCGTCTAACATGTGGCTGGATTTAGCCAGCCCGAGTCAACCCCACGCCCTGCATCAGGGAACAAGTACCCCACAACTTAAGCTGGGCCTTTGCTAGTTTCACCTTCTTATTCTATTCTGAGCTGCAAAACTGAAAAATTCATATATACAAAATGAAATGTGCATTATTTATTTCTAAAAAATAAATTATATTATTTTCTGATAAGAAAAGCCACATCTCTGTTCTACATTATTTTAATAGCTGTAAAAATACCTTCCTTTTACCCTGAAAGATACATATAAGCTTTCAAATAGTTTATTAGTAAGTAGGTACAGAATCACCAAAAACAACTAATTTTAGGATCTTAACGTTTTAAAAACCAGAAGAAGAAAAAAGGGGTTTTGGCAATCTCATTCTACTATTTGGTTTCCTCTCATGGTGATTATCTATCCTTTCATTTAAAGATCAATTAAAATCCTTTAGTCTTTCAAGATTGTCACTTATGAGATTGGACAAGTTTTTGCAATATTCTATATTGTACCATCCTATATAGAAATAGGTTAAAAAAATCCACTTTCCTCTGTTATCACAAAAACTCTGATGTTGAGCAATATTTACATGCAGCTACTAGTTGCTGAAATGGTGAAAAGAAAGTTCATAACTGATCAGTCAAGCAGTACATAAATATTTATTAACTGAACATTTTATTGAACATCAGAAGACTGAGAAAAGTCGTAAGTAAACAGGAATCCGAAAATACGAAAAGCCAAAAAATCATCACGACAACTTGACCTGTGTGATTATAAGAAGAGATGTATTTTAATATGCTGATAATATCCATTAAAACAGGTAAATAAAAAGTAATAGGATACACACCCGGCTTACCTAAGACTGCTGTGTATAACCAAGTGTTAAGTGTTTAGACTCTAACTGCACTCACTTAATAAGCAACAGTATATCTATACAAAGTGCATCCCTTCTAGCAATAGTACAAAGAGAACCTATCTTCTTCACTATGCAGACACAACCTACTTTTTTATTCTCTACTCCTACCCCAAAGTATCTTGATTTCCACATCTCCAATCAATGGCCTTTGCCATTTGCGTCTTGGGCACACACCTCTCCTCACCTTTCTGCAATACTCTTAAAATCTGCCCCCAACTCTGCTCTATAAGATGTTAGTTCAACACAGCCTCTTTCTTATCAGATGCTGCAGAGGTCCCTGAGGATGAAGGACAGGGTGGTCATGCACATGAAGCCCTTCTGTGGATGGTGTGTGCAATGCCTGCTATTCACACGGTGCTTCCATAGCTAGCTGTTATCAGGGACTGCCACATGAATTATGAAGAGGGAGGGGCAAAAGAGGGCGAGGCCTTCAAGAACCTATCTGGCAGCTATCAAAATTACTAGCATTAAAGCAGGAAAGAACCCTCTATGGTAAAAGAGTGTTTGAGGATGATCTCTAACCTCAACTTGCCATTGCTTTGTCATAACAAGCTCAACTGTTACATCCTTCCTCAAAGATTGAACTGCTGGTCAGATATTTCTTGGAGTGTCTTTTTTTCCTAATTAAAACATAGCTATCATTCACATCCAGAAGCAATTAAGAATTACTTTAGAACCTCAAAGTCCTGTAAGCAGCAACATCTACATCTCACTCACTCACTGATCCTTAAGAGCACAGTCCTAAATTGAACAGCTTTTCTCTCTCAGCCATGTGTTAGAATTACTTAAAGGATAGAGATAAAGCAACGATTCTGATCAACTGATAGACAGACAGGAGTTATTTGGAAGCCATTCTTTTAAGAGAAGGCCGTCCGCCTGCAATCCAAAGGTCGTGTGTCAAGAGAAGGGGAAAAGATCTGAGGAAAGTTCAGCATTAGCACTGCTTAGCCAAGGAGGAAGGAACAGGAAGCAACAAGGAATTCATTGGAAGGAGTGTCAGGAAACAAGAGAACGAGACAGGAACAGAGCAAAAGTAGCTGGAACAGGACACTGGAAGAATTAAAATCAAATGGTAGGTTCACCTGAACAAAGGTCAAGTATCCCAAAGCGTGGAAGCAGCAACTGACCGCCAGTCTGTCTTTTGATTCTTAAATAAGGTTTTATTATTTTCATTAGGTAACACAATGTGATTTCTCTCCCCAAGTTGAAATTCCCATCCCTTAATAATGAAGAGTCATAATAAGTAAAACTCTAGTAATTGCATTTGGTTCAATCCATTCAGAAGAAACCAAAGGAAGATTAAGTTAAATGAAGAAGATGACAAGAGACAAGCTCATACAGAAGATAAATACCCTTAAAAGGCGACTTAAAACATGTTGAGGGATGGGACTTGGATTGGAAAAAATAAAACACTCTTCACCAAAGTAAACTGGAAGGGGAGAGATGCCATCATCATATGCATGTTGTAGGCACTTGCATTTCAACAGGCCATACATGATGAACTGGACACATGGCATTTAGCAATCAGTATTTGGCTGCTAAAACACTAATTCATCTATACCAGTCTGCTGGGGACCACTTTTACAGCACACTTCAGAAAGTCACTTTTGCTCCAGTTAGTCTAGGAACAAGAGCATCAGGAAATCTGATGAAGCATCACATACTTAATGAACAAGATTGACCAGTGTCTCATCCAAATTGTTGTTTTACAAAAGACTGAGTGTTCAAATGCATGAGTTTAATACCATGTGTTTACCATGCTACAGCAAACTATCTGTGCATTCTTAGGTTATTACAAATATTAAGATAAAATGTACTTGCTTCAACTCTTTCATTAAGCCATGAGCTAATGCATTCTATCTTGTATTTGCCCTAGGTTAAGAACATGCTCACTGTCAGTCACTGTGGTTCCACTGACACAAAGGTGCTCGTTAAGCCAAATTAATTCTGTTGCATGTTTCAGCCTTCTTCTGCCAATGAAGTCACTCAACTCAGAGAAATACATTAACGAGTATCGAAAGTTTAGAGAATCAAATACTGTTTCAGGGGAAAAAAGTATTAGTTGGGGCTGCTTATAATGCTATTTTTAAAGACATCCTTAATTTGCTAAACCATACCTAACACGTAACACTTTTATTTAAGGAAGATGCACCTCTTTTTGCTTGACAGACAACTGGGCCAAAACCTTCATTTTTTTTAGCCTGTTTTTATCACTAGAAGTTCGCAGCCTATCTAGGCTAAGATGATCTATCCCTGATGCATCCCTAGGAGAAACAAGAGAACTACTGTACTAAGGAATAAGACACCAGGAGGAAGCGGCATTTTTTTTTCCATTTCATTTTCATTTCATTTTTTAACATTATTCTCTATTTAGTTGCATAAGTAACTAGAATTTTGAGTACAAGTTTGCATTAAACAGTTTGGATTCCTTATGCCTTCAACTTAGGTTCTGGTGGCTCTACCTAATCATCAGAAGGGGCAAGAAGGATGTGATGAACTACAAACTGGTCAGCCTCACCTTGACCCTGGGAAAGCCACAGAGGAGTAACTGTAACTTCCAAGCATATGGAGGACAAGGTGATCAAGATAGTTGACGAACGATGCTAACCAACCTGACTGCCAGCTAAACAGCTTGGTGGATAAGGGTGAGGAGACATTGTTCATCTCAGCTTTCAACACAGTCTCCCTTAACATCCTTACAGAAAAACAGATGAAGAACAGGTTGGATAGGTGGACTGAAAACTGGCTGAACTGCCAGGTTCAGAGTGTAGCGATCCACTGTCTGACACAAAGGCCATCAGTCACTAGTAGTTTACTCCAGAAGCTGGCACGTGAGCCAGCACTGTTTAACATATTCATTAATGGCCAAGACACTGGACAGAGAGCACCCTTGGCAAGTCTGCAGATGGTACACACCTAGAAGAGTTGATACACAAGATGGTTGTGCTGCCATTCAGAGGACCCCAACAGCCTGGGAAATGAGGAAACACAAACTCTCATCAAGGAGAAGAAAGCAAATGCAAAGCCATGCATCTGAGGAAGATTAATCTCACGCACCGGTATAGGCTGGGAGCCGATCAATTAGAAAGCACCTTGCAGGAAAGGACCTGGAGGTCCTGGATACCAGAGTTGAACAGGGGTCAACAACAACAAACTGAGCTCCATTAGGAAAAGCATCACTGGCAGGCCAAGAGAGGGGATCCTTCTCTTCTACTCCGCTCTGGTGGGACCCCATCTGGAACATCATCCTGCTACGGCAGCCTCAGTATAGGAAAGACATGAACAAATGCACGCGAGTCCACTTAGGGGCCACGAGGATGAGCAAGGAATCAGAGCATTTGACATACAAGGAGAGGCTGGGAATGCTGGGACCGTTTAGCCTTGAGAAGGCTCAGGGCAGATCTTTTCAGCTTATGTAACCACCTGATTAAAAGGCTGTAAGGAAGAGACTCTTCTTAGCAGTACCCAGTGAAGGGACAAGAGACAACAGGCAAAAATTGAATGTAAGAAATTCCATATAAATAGATTTTTTTAAAAAAAAAAACTGTAATGGTGATTAAAAACTTGAAGAAATTGAGAGGTTGTGGAGTCCTCATCCCTGCAGACATTCAGAACTCTGAGCACAGTCCTAAGCAACTTGCCCTAGATCTGTTTTGAGCAGTGGTTTCAACTGGATCTCCATAGGCCCCTTCAAGCCTCAACCGTTTGTTCTAGTAAAATTTCAACCAATATGTCAGGGAATATCTGATACTTGAGAGACAACTTGTTCATATATGCTCTTTATGTCATTTTTAAATATGCAAATATTTTAAATATGTATATTTTCATAGCTGCTCTATTACATTTAAAACTGTGAGAAGGAATAAAAATAAATTGTTAAAATCAGCCCTAAAGAAACTTGTAAAAGAATTTCTACACTTGGTTCTGATTCAGCAATAAGAAGATATCATTTAAATGAGGAAATCAATATTAGCACTTTAAAAGACAAATTTCTGAACAACTTGGGAACAAAAATATCGTTAAGCATTACTTTTTTTACCTGAAGATTGCCTGGTTTGCACAAATATAAATCAGAAACATACAGGACAATCCTGTGTAGAGTTGTCTACAGTGACCAAACACATTTTAGTGCATCAATAAATTTAGCATCAGGATCCACATTATCACCAGTGGATGTCAGAACAACTGTATTTGGGGTGTCACCAGAACCATCACATAAGTCAGAGAGCTGAAAAGCATAGATAACCAGGGCAAGGCATTCATCCTTATTTTTGCCAATTGCAAAACATGAAATCTAAGATACCCACACACTTCTCTATCCTATCAGCACAACCACTATTCCAACCCAAAGTGAAATCTAGCAGGTAGCCTCTCAAAGGGCTTACGTAATGCTCCAGTGCTAACATAAACTGGAATTCCAGATTTTCGTTAAGTTTGTAAAGCCCTGATAGCCAACTCTAAAGTCCAGTATAACCCATCACAGCCCTAGAACAGTCCCATCTTTATCTGTAAAAAAAAAAAAAAAAAACACAAAATGCTTGTCTACAATAGAGAAATGATACAAACAAAGAAAACATCCACTAAAGAATCAGGACAACCTGGAGAGCACTGGCTGGATGCCATTAACTCTGCCACAACTGGGACATTCTTCGGCTGCAGTCAGAGCCAACAGCCTCCTCAGACAGCCTGCCAGCCTGCTTAATTTATCCACCAGACTTTCCATCCTTTGCTCCCATCAGTCTTGTACTGTATCAACACCTACCCCAGCCATGCCTACCACAACTGTTAAGAACAACCCTTGGAAACACGATAGTTCAAGAGAATCTCCTTTACTTTGCATTGCAATCAAGTAAGAGCACATACACGACTGGCTTCCATCTCAGCTTTGTTGCTTCTTAAAGCTAGGTCTGACTATCAAGACTACATTGGACCTTAATTTTAGAATACATTTCCTCTCTTCTTTTCTCCCCTATGTACTGCTCTCCCATCTTCTGTGTTACTTCTCCTTACTTCATGCTAAAAATCTTTACATATGTCTGAACTGAAAGAAAACTAAAGCATAAGTATTTACAACTAGCCCTCTCCACATTCCTTTCCCCTCCCCCCAAATTCATAAATATTGAAACTATTCAATGATAAATATTTTTTTTAAAAAAAAACCTCAAATGTCCAAGACAGAAATACAGACAGAGAAGTCAAAAATACATGGGCTGTCATTTTAGGTCAGACAGTTGTGCATGCCATTCCAACAAGGCTTCCTACATGCAAGCAGGCAGGAATAATCTGTGCAGGAGTTTCTGTGGCCAGCATTTGAACCAACCACAGATGCAGCTGTATATCACTAAGAAAGAGTCTCAAGTGGGGGGATGGGGAGTCATGAACACAAAGATTAAAAAAAAAAAAAAAAAGGCACACAAATAACAGGACACAAAGCACTGGTGTCAGACACTCATAGACAGGATAAAACTTGTAGGCAGCAGCCAAGCCTAAGCAGACGCAGTGCAGTCTCCAGCATCAAGACACAAAGACAAGATCAGTAGTAATGTCTGCTAATGTTTTCTCCTTCAAAAGTAAGTACAGCTGTAACCGGAATCCTGAGCCAAACTGTGGACTAGAGATAGTCTGTTCAGTTCACTGACAGAAGGATCAACAGGAAGAGAGGGTTGAGTCTAGTTCTTGTAAACCGTCTTCTTCACTTGCTTTTAATACCCAGCAGTGGTCATATTCATTAGTCTCTTTATTCCCACTCTAATTATTTCAGTGGCATACAAGGGGTACACAGACATAGAATCATAGAGTAATTTCAGTTGGAAAGGACCCCTGAAGGTCATTCAATCCAACTTCTGGACTCAGAACAGGGCCAACCAGACCACAGCAAACATGTCCGCATTTGCTTCAGCTCCTCCCCAAATCCCAGACATGCCATATTCCCTGCATTCCTATGGGAGTTTTGTTGCCGTTGCTGTTGTTTTTAAATCACTCCCCCGGTCTCTTGGGGAGCAGCTGCAGCATACCACTTCAGACAGGAAAGCAGTGTGCAATAACTGGCTAGTGTAGCATACTGGCTCCAGCCCTGCCATTTCCTACCGAGGGAATGTCAGTAAAACATTAACAAATAACCTCAGAACATAGTTCTGCTATACTCACATGTGAGAACCATGGTACTGCTTCTAAAAGGAAATGCCTACTCATTTATCTTCTATTGTCCACTTACATGGTTTGAGAACCCTACTAGACATTCAGCAGTCACAACTGCAATCCAAGTATGGAAGATACTGGGAAAGGCTCCCAACTGCAAGGCACTTGCAGTTACTCAGGCACTATCACCTATACACACAAATCAAACAGATACATCTATAATCCTGGGAAATGGAAGAACATCACAGTTCCAAGGAAGACAAAATACATGTGTCCCTGCACTTAAGTTTTGTTTTCCACACACGTTGTTACCTAAAATTCAAACCGTTTTAGATCCTCCCTCCTTCTCCCACTCCTTGAAAATATGCATACATGGACCAGTAAAAAAAAAAAAAAATCTTTATTACATTAAATTACATTAAATTAAAAAAAAAGGAACATGTTTCAGGGACTTGATTCCCTCCCCTTCCTTTTTAAAAATTATCTTAAATAACTCCAGTGTTTAGTTAAGTTTTTGTAGGTATCCAATTCATATTTAGTCCCACATTCAGATCCATGGGAGGGGCCTCTCTGCATGTATGAACACTAATAAGTGCATTTGTACTTACAGTAAGTTTTAACCAAGGTTTCAGCTTCTCACAAATTGCTTCCACATTGCCCAAAAAGCCCCGTTACACACAAACATAATTGTACACAAATTTAATAAGAATAATGTTCTTCTTGGAGATTAGTTTGTCAATTTAGAACCACTAAGAACTACTTGTCCTGTACCAGCACTCCAGCACCCATTCAAGCCTTAGGACTGCTCATACTAAGCAATAAACTCAGTTTCAAAATGCCTCATTTCAGCTTCAATAAGGTATAAGGTTTAAGACAGATAAGGGGGGAAGAAACTATCTTATATTATCATTCATATTACAATGAGCATGTTTAAGCAAGAGAGGTGACACTCTATACTGCAGCACTGTGCACATCTGATATTACACAACATGATTTCACAGGTATTTAGGCACCTAGCAATGCCTAGAAAGCTTTTTAAGAGCAGTCTCTGTCATTAGCTTTATTCCTGCTGCACAACTGCAGACAACTATTTTGCTTCAGTTTCTCTTTACATAAAGTATGCTAAAACATACAAGTGAAAACATTGAATATTTTAGTTTATGTACTTAAATTAGCGTATTTAACATTATCATTAATGTTTTGACCTTTCTTAACAGTCTTCCAAAGCTATCACTGTACCAGCCCACCAGTACAGTGCTTTGCAGTCTTTTTTTTTTCAGTTTACTGAATCACAACTATGTTCAAGACTATTATAGCAAGTTTAAAAGACACCAGATTTACTTTAAATACAAAAAGATTATTTTTGACTGTTTTAAAATCTTCTTTATAGTGAGGTAATATATGTGATTTTCTTAGGACCAGGATCAAAAGATACTTAATCTGTTCATTTTAGCCATCGTGAGTAATTCCCTTCCTATATACCAATATTTTAGGCCACAGTTACTATAAAATGCCCTACCTCTACTAACTCCCAGTGGCTATGTTAAGCTTTATGAGCACATGTCAAAAAAAGTTTGGCTTGACCAGCTAAGGCACATGGAGCTTTCTGGAAGCCTCTTGCTACAGAGGTGGTTAAAACGGCCTCCACCAATGTAGGTTTCTAACCTACAAGATCCATCTCATCACCCAGGGTCCCAAGGTCACGAGGGCTCCTTTCAGAGCAGCGAGTACAGGAGAAATGAGGACAGAAGCCCTGGCTGTGGTACAAGGGGCCGCACGATAACTGTACCTAGAAGAGACAGCGTTGACACAGGAAGCAGCTCTCCACCGCTGCGGTGGTTCCTAAACAGCCATTTTACATGCGGCAGCGGCCCCGCTGCCAGGCAGCCTTCATTTTGTGCGGCGGCGCGGGTGGCAGGCGGGCTCAGGTGGAGGTGGAGGTGGGATGCCCGCGGCCTCGGCGCCGCTCACCCGTGCCCGGCCCGGGGGAGGCGGCTTTCCCGCCTGCCCCCGCTCTGGAAAGCGGCGGCGGGGGAGGGGGGGCGCCGGGCTCCCGGGAGGAGGCTCCTCCTGGAGAGGCAGGGGAGCCCGGGGACCCCTCTCCTGGCAGGTCGGCCTTGCTATCGTCCCTCCCCCCGGGCGGGCAGTGCCGTGTGTCCCGTCCCTCCCCCCGGGCGGGCTGGCTGTGCCGTCTCTCCCCCCGGCAGGCCGTGCGAGCGCGGCGGGGCGGGCACTCACCGCTCCGGCAGGCTGAGAGGCGGCGGCGGCGGCGGCCTCGTCCTCCTCCGGCGACGGCGGGCCGATCTTGCTGCAGGTGGCCGCCAGCAGAGCGAGCGGTGACGGCTGCGCGTCCTACCCACAAGGGGCGGGTTCAGGGAGAGACGGGGGTGGCGGTGAGCGCGGGGCAGGGGCCGCGCTCCCCGCAGACGCGCGCACAGGAAGCGGCGGCGGCACCGGCTCCCGCTCACAACGTGTCACCGGCGGGGGGGGAGGGCGGGCGGGGGGGGAGGGCGGGCGGGCCCGCGCTTACCTGGGGGGCGGCGGCGGCCGAGGCCGAGGCGGCGTTGGCGCCGTTGCCGTTGCCGTGCTGGAGGTACTCGCCGTGGCTGCTGCTGTCCACGTCCAAGGCAGCCATTTCCTCTTGTTTCACGGGCTTCTCGGGAGCTGCGGGCGCAGCGGGGAGGGGGAGGGGAGCGTCACTGACGGGCGCGATCACCCCCCTCCCTCCCTCCCTCTCGCGGCCTCCCTCCCTCCCGCCCGCTCCCCCCCCCCTAACCCCGGCGCTCCCCCCGCCCTCCCGCACGGAGCCCTCCTCCTCCTCCTCCTCCTCCTCCCCGCGCTGCTGCCCCTGCCCCTCTTCTCCCTCCTCCCCCTGCTCCTCCTGCTGCTGCTCTCAGTGCCGCTCTCGCCTCGCTCGCGCACGGACGCTCGGCGGGAAGCGCAGGGCCGCAGCAGGAGCGCCGCGGGGCGCTACGTACGTACCGGTCATGGTGTGAGCGGCGGGCGGCCGGCCGGCTGGCTGCGCGGGCGGGCGGCGGGCAGGCAGGCAGGCTCGGTCGCTCGCACGCAGGCCCCGCTGGCGGGGGCTATGCAGCCGCCGCCGGGGACATGCTTATTGTGCGCGCGGGCTGAAGCGGCGGCGGCGGCCCGAGCCCGCTCCGGGTTTTTTTTCCTATTTTGATTGACGGTGCGGGAAAGCCGAAAGGTGGGGCTTGCCGCGGCGGAGGGGGCCCGGCCGACACCGCCGCCCGCCCGCCCGCCTGCCAGCCCGGAACTCCCGCCCCCCGCGCGCGCGCGCGCCGTCATTGGCTGGCGCGCGCCGCCACTGCCGCTCTTACTGGCCGCGCGCGCTGTCAGTCACGCGCCGGCGGGAGGCTGGGGGGGCGCCCCATGCCGAGGTGGCTTCCTGTTTGCCGGGCCCGACCGGGAGACAATGAGCGGGAGCCGCCGCGCGGCGCGGGACGGGACGGGGCCGCCGCGGGGGCCGCCGCGCGCGGCGGAGGCGGCCAAGGGCCGCCCCCCAGCCCCCCGCCCGCCCGCAGCCTCCCGGCGGGCGCCGCCATGTCGGCGCGGCGCCCCCGGCCCGCGGCGCCCCCGCGCGGCGGGGCAGGGCAGGGCCGGGCCCGAGCGAGGCGCAGGCTGCAGCGCGGCGGAATAAAAACACGCGGGTGCCCATGCGAACTGAGCCTTTGGTTTTTTTTTGGTTTTTGGTTTTTGTTTTTTTTTAAGCCACCTTAAGGGGAATTAGTGTGATTCCGGGGAATTAGGACGCTTGCCATCCTGTTCGCTGCCCTGTCCCTTGTGTTACGCAACGCGAAGGAAGCTGCTAGCTCGGATTGCTAAATGGAGGCAGGAAATATGTTTAAAGCATTCCTTAAGTATATGGGGTGCAGAAGCTGCTAATGACGGGGTCTGTTTCCTCGTGACACGGCCTGGCACGTGAGGAGCCCTGCGGCCTTGCCTGGCTGCCGGGTGCCCGTGCAAGGGTACAGGGCAGCCCTGCCTGGGGCGCTCCCCCGAGGAACCCGCCTTTACTCGTGACTTTTCACGTGGATCCTGGAGGTCCAGGGAGCCTGCGAAGGGGGTCAAGAGCTACCTGCCTTTCACGGTCCTTAGGGGAGTTATCCCTGAGCATGGCCTGGAAGATACATTGAGCGTATTCTTACACATACCATAATTTTGCTATGGTACCCGAAGTCATGGGTTACCTAGAAAGGTTACCCCTGGGAAGTGAGGTGATGAAATTATGGTTGGGATTTTCAGTATCTTTTGTAAAGGGAGAATAAACACTTATTTCTAATCGAGCCTTCGCCACAAACATGTAGAAGAAACTGCCCAGGGATTATGTTTGGAACCTTAGCTTAGAAACAGGGAAAAACATACTCAGAAGAATGTGAATATATTAGAAAACCGTGATGGAGGAGAAAGGTGATGTCCTCTGTGTCAGCAGAAGATTGCTGCTGCTGCATAATAGGCGCAGTCTTATTTTAAGCACATTTACTTCTGTTAATACTATTAAAAGTTGTCTGTACAACTCTGAAAGTCACGCTTAGTTTAAGTTATAAAATAATCCCAAGCCTGTTTATTACAATTCATTTTTTCCAGGCTATTAAAAACACCACTTTTTAAAAATATGGGGTTTTTTTGCATAGTCTTTTATCATAGTCTGATTTAGAATAAGTTCTGGTTAGGTTAAATAGCAGGCCCATGGAAGACAGGAAGGTTTTTTTGCAGTTCATAGGTTTTATTTTAACAACAGCACACACTCAGATGTGGAAGGTGTAACCAGGAACAGAAGGCACACTTATTTTGTCATAATAATGTCAGATGTAGCTTTTAACCAGTACAAGCCAGAATATACAACCCTTAAAAATAAGTGAGTATCTGTGTATTAGCAGATTTCAGGAGGAAACTGGAAGTGCAAGATTACATGATGCACAGGACTCCTGTAGTAGCTAAAAAAAAGTCTTGTGCAGCTGATACAAAATCATGAATTTCTTTTGCAATATCAGAAGTTGTTAGTGAAATGGATGATATCCCATCATCCTAGAACCAGAACTATTATAGGTCACTCTGCATTTTTGGTAACTTGGCAAGTGATTGAATTAACAATTGATCTGTAAGAAAAATAATTCCTGTTCATAAAGTGGGGGTAGGAATTATATAATTTTTTTTTGCATTTATTAATTAGCAAGGTATTTCCAAATATTGTGAGTGGTGCTTTGCCTTAGGAAGATTACATTGTTTAAGTCTTAAACTAAACACAAATGTTGATCTTTCTCCTACATTTGGACCTGTGTTGAGGGCTGCATGACTTCAGTGAGATCTTATTGATAGAGAAGTCCACCCATATGGATCTGACTGCAGACTGGTGACCTCGCTGCAGTGCTTTCAGACAGGAGGATTTGAAAGATATTAGGATTGATTTTATACATTAAGAGTTTTGCAGGGCCATAAAACTCAGATACTAATAGGCTTCTCAATAGCAGCTGAGGGCCGTTTTTTTCTAGTCAGGATTTAAAACTAAGGGGACACTGTGTTGATAGTATTAAATGCAGCTAAAAAGAGAACATTGCAGAATAAATATGAGTATTAAAAATAGATAAATTACGAGCAAGTTTAAAAAAAACAGGTATACTACTAAGAAAAAGGAACTTAAATAAAATACTCCTATAGGAATGTTAAATAAAAATCGATTCATAAAAAAAGGTGTTTTTATTTACCACTTTACAGTGGAGATCAAGCACACATCAAGAGCAAAAAAAAATTACAAGGAAAAAAGATGAGAAAAGACATTATTTGTACCATTATCTTACCAAGATACTAGACTCCAAGTGTACTTGGAGATGCAGAGGGGAACGTGGCAGCAGCCCTGGGTGGAAGCTGTGGGAGGTGGTGGCCCTGCTGCTTCTCAGGGCACTGAGCTCCGTGCCCAGTTAGAGGAGCCGTCATTTCCTCCTCCTCCTCGAGATTGCCTGCCAGATGTGCTCTATCTCTGGGTGATCTGAATAAACTAACCGTGACCAGTTTATTAATAAGCTTTACCTCTGTAAGCCCTTGCCCGCTGTTTCCGGGCTTCTTGTGGTAAACAGCAGACCCTGGGGTGAATTCTGGATCCATTTCCTGAAAACAGGGTTGTAATTGCAGCTGTGCAGTTGTAGAGATATCAACACTGACTTATACATACAGGAATACTCCACTGGACACCAAAATACAACTGTTCCAGAACTGAAATGGAGCCTCTGCAACAGGCAGCAGTAGAGTGTAGGAAAGGAAGTAATGCCTGCCAGGTTGTGATGAAACTTCACGGAAAATTTTGAAAGATAAGAAATATGCAAATTGGAAAGAAATCTAACATGTCTCCTGTCATTCAATTGTAAGCTTAGTGCTATATTTGACTTGCAGTTTGAATTTTTGAATGTTTGAGCTCAGCCTCTCTGGTGGTATCAAGTCTGTACAAATTCACGAATTGTACCATATAGCTTCCCTCAATACCTGGAAATGTGTTTTCTGTCCATAGATTGCTCTGAACCTTCTGTGTTCACAATATATTATCTTTATCTTCAGTTGTCCTTTCTTTCTATGACCTGGCATTTATTTGAATTTAAGGATTGAATTTAAGGGTAATTTAAGGATTGCTGGAATGCGGTCCAGGTCAGTTTTCATGTCTCTGTTGGTCTGTTCTCTGTAAAGAGGTGTTTGTGCCATGCTGTAACCTAGAATGCAACTAGACAAGAGGGCGGGAAGGCCCTCAGATGTGATGTATTCTGTACCAGTGGGAAAACTGAGATCCAGGTTCTTTCGGTTCGAAAGGTTGGGATTTGAAATGAGGTTGAGGAATCAGTAGGGTTCAATTCAACAGGTTAGTGTAAATCGCAGCCTTTAACAAAGGGAGAACAAGCAAAGTATCTCTTAAGTCTCATGCCCAAAAATTAACTGGAATAGAAAAATGGACAACAGAGGAAATCTCATTTTGATACCTTATTAACTTTATCTGCTGAAAATTCCAGTAAAATTGAGGCACATGGGTTTTGTGTTTTAAGTACCAAGCATTTACTTGGTACCACAAAAAACAAGATAGGGATAAGGTTGTAAATCATTCATTGAATTTACTAGAATCCAACTTCATCCTGAATTTTAGCCTTCCTCTGGCAATTAAGTCTTAGCCAAAAAGCATAAGGATTTAACTATTATTCCTAGTAGTTCCTAGACATTGTGCTTGTTCTGCCTCTCATACAGGGCCATTTGCTTAAGAATATTGGGTGCTCTTGACAGCAAATTGCAGGAAGGGCCCACAGGAAGTTGACTTGTGTCTTGAGTCAGCACATAATAGTTGGCGGTAGTTGCATGACTCAGTTTGTCCCATTAGAAACCAACAGAGAAATTATTCCTTGCTTGGTGAAAAATCAGTGGGGAAACAGCTGTGGTCAGAGAAAGATGGTGTCAGGGCCCATATCATCGTCCGTAGGGAGCACGTCCCTGCCCTGAGACGAAGGGCTCGGACAGCACAGATTTTGCAAGGCAGGAGCTGGCCTGAGCAGTAGATGTGGTTGGACCGGGAGCAGCTGAGCTAATGCAGCAGCTAACCTCACCCAAACCTCATCAAATTGCTGGATTGCCAGACAACCACCCCTGCAAAAATTACTGCTCCTCATGCAGCAAGTTGAGTCAAACTAGACGCAGTGGGGGACAGAACAGGACTCCAGAGGCGGCAGCTGATGAGGAGAGGTAGGATTCCCTTCAGCAGGAGCAAGCAGATCACCTCGGAGGGGCAAGCTCGCCAGACAGCACAGGAACTTGCTTTTTGTGGATACTGTGTGTCTAAAGTGCCTGCTTTTAGCCCAAGATTTCTAGCCTAGGAGCACAAACACTGCTGGAGACTGGGTGAGAAGCCCCAGAGCTTTATGTGGATACAGTCCTCTGCACAAGTGCGATAATGCCTGAGCATACAAAAGGCAAGTTATACCTATTAAAAGTGAAATTGGGTTTTAGAAGAGCATTTTTTGTTTTTTTGTTTGTTTGTTTTAAATGAAGACATAATAGATTCTGCTTAGATGTCTTCATTCAACAACTCAATTTAAAAAAGAGCAAAAAAAAAAATTCTACTACTTATGTAGAGCCGTTAACAGGGTGACACTTAAATGACTCCACTGACCATCCAGTGGAAGCTCTTTATGGGATAAGAAAGGCCTAGCAAACTAGTGGACAAAAGCAGGAATTGACCATTTCCAGACACTTTCTGCATTTGATTAGAGGCCTGTGAGACACAGCCTAGCCACAGCAGGAGGAAGAACCTGCAAATAAGTAAATGACCAAACTGCCCACTCCACGCACGGATCTAAGGCCATGACTCCTCACCAACACAGATGACAGATCTTCAAAGAATGGGGCCAATAGAAAGTCTGCCTGAGCTCTGCACATGCCAGTAGGCAAGGACAGTCACCTAGAACATTGTTTCTTCCTTAGTCATTCTATTTAATTTTTTTTAAGCAATTAGGACAAAATAAGTCATATTCCCTTTTAGTCAGAAATTCTTTCTTGTTTGTTACAGCTGTAACTCTCCCGGGGTGATTCTTTTTTTTTCTTTTTTTTTTTTTTTTGGACATTCTGTGAATTCTTAAATTCCATAAGGGTATTTTCTAATTTGATTGGTAAACAAACTCTGTCCTTAGTAAGATCTTAGGAAAAAAAACTAATTCTATTTTTTTTTCAGTGTTAAACTGTGTGATTAAGAGGAAGAATTTGAATGTGCTGTGCATGCGTTTTTTCATTAATTGTATTGTCTAGTTTTTGGTTCTGTATATTTGTAAATAAAGATTAACTTGGTTTTATCTCCTCTGTAAAATTTGGGTGCTTATTTTTATTCACTTGGAAACTTTGGTGGAATGAGTAAGAACCTTTTTCACTAACATAATTTTGCGTCTTACAAAGAAAAATCACAAATTTATCTGATGTTTTTCCTTCTCAGTAGAGCAAGGAACAGGAAATAGCAGGTACCTTATATATAGCTGAAAATCTATCCTTTAACAGGTGAGATCACTGTAGACAGGAAGCACAGCTCTCCAATTTCACTTCACCAAGAAATATATATCTATATATAAGCTTCCAAAAAGCTTAAGCTTTAAGCTTCCTAAAAGTTGAGGCCCATACTTCCCTGGTTATTTATGCTAAATTTCTACCTGCCAAGGTCCTCACAACTGAAATACTTGAATTAAAGAAATAATGGGGGGGAGGGACTCAAAACCATAATCTTTACCTAAAGTGTTCAAAGAAAAAAAGTCCATAATCACAACTTGTAGGATCCCTCTCCATTGCCCATGACAATGTCTGAATGGAAATAAACAGTTAGATATGTAGATAAAACTAGCAGTGGAGAATGACCTGAAAGAAAACATCAGTCTCATCATATACTTTCTGTCTGGCATAAGACTTTCTTTCTCCCAATTTAGCATTTTAATAAATACTGATCAACACAGAAAATTAAAGCTATTGTGGAAATGATATTTTTTGGCAGATTATACACGCACACACATGTGTTCTCAAAAATTAATAGCAAGGGCTACATACTCTGAAAAG